>NC_134880.1:47930536-47933036 GCF_041734735.1 Babylonia areolata | reverse complement strand
ATGAAATATATGCTAACGACTCTCTCTGTGTCTTACTGTCTGTCTGTCTGTCTGTCTCTCTGTGTCTCTTTCTCTGTCTCTCTGTCTCTCTGTCTGTCTGTCTGTCTGTCTCTCAAAGTGTTTAGATGAATGAAATACGACTCTCTCTCTCTCTCTGTCTTACTGTCTGTCTGTCTGTCTTTCTATGTCTCTTTATCTCTCTGTCCCTGTCTCTGTCTCTCTCTCTCTCACTCTTTGTATTTCTATTTTAGTCTCTCTATGTGTCAGTTGTTACTTCGTAAACTGAAAACGATTTGTTTTTATTGTCAATATTCATCCTCACCTGTTTTTTTCTGTTTCGTTGAGTTGTGTTATGCTGGCCTTGACTCCGTCACTTGGAACCGATGCCTAAATGTGAATTAACCTTTTCGATTCCGATTTCGACTCCTTGTCTTTGTCTCAGTCTGTCAGTCGGTCTGTCTGTCTGTCTTTATGTCTGTCTGTCTCTCTGTCCATTTTTTTTGTATCCCTCCTCTCTCCCTCACTTCAGGTTTCCATCCTTCTTTGATTCCCTATTAATGTCTTGGAGTTGTCAGTCTTCCCACCACAGAAGCCCCCCCAGAATGCTGTCTTAATCAATATTGTCTGTTGCGTTGGTTGTGCTCTTGCCTCAAGGACAGAAAAAAAAAAAAGAAGAAGAAGAAGAAAAAATAAGAAAGAAAGAAAGAAGAAAAACAACAACAACAAGAAGAAAAAAAACCCCACACACATCAACCTGAAGGCCTACCTTGGTCCTGTCACCTATAGTAAACCTCTCTACCTGTCACCGGTAATAAACCTCCCTACCTGTCACCGGCAATAAACTTCCCTAGCTTGGTCCTGTCACCTGCAATAAACCTCCCTACCTGTCACCTGCAATAAACCTCTCTACCTGTCACCTGCAATAAATCTCCCTACCTGTCACCTGCAATGAACCTCCCTACCTTGGTCCTGTCACCTGCAATAAACCTCCATATCCTGGTTCTGTCATCTGCAATAAACTTCCCTACCTTGGTCCTGTCACCTGCAATAAACCTCCCTACCTTGGTCCTGTCATTTGCAATAAACCTCCCTTACTGTCACCTGCAATGAACCTCCCTACCTTGGTCCTATCACCTGAAATAAACTTCCCTACCTTGGTCCTGTCACCTGCAATAAACTTCCCTACCTTGGTCCTGTCACCTGCAATAAACCTCCCTACCTTGGTCCTGTCACCTGCAATGAACCTCCCCACCTTGGTCCTGTCACCTGCAATAAACATCCCTACCTGACACCTGCAATAATTTTCCCTACCTTGGTCCTGTCACCTGCAATAAATTTCCCTACCTGTCACCTGCAGTAAACCTCCCTATCTTGGTCCTGTCACCTGCAATAAACCTTCCTACCTGTCACCTGCAGTAAACCTCCCTATCTTGGTCCTGTCACCTGCAATAAACCTCCCTACCTGTCACCTGCAATAAACCTCCCTACCTGTAACCAGCAATAAACCTATCTATCTGTCACCTGCAATTAACCTCCCTACCTGTCACCTGCAATAAACCTCCCTATCTTGGTCCTGTCACCTGCAATAAATCTCCCTACCAGTCACCTGCAGAAAACATCCGCATCTTGGTTCTGTCACCTGCAATAAACTTCCCTACCTTGGTCCTGTCACCTGCAATAAACTTCCCTACCTTGGTCCTGTCACATGCAGTAAACCTCTCTACCTTGGTCCTGTCACCTGCAATAAACTTCCCTACCTTGGTCCTGTCACCTGAAATGAACCTCCCTACCTTTGTCCTGTCACCTGCAATAAACCTCCCTACCTGTCACCTGCAATAAACCTCCCTATCTTTGTCCTGTCACCTGCAATAAACCTCCCTACCCGTCACCTGCAATAAACCTCCCTATCTTGGTCCTGTCACCTGCAATAAACCTCCCTACCTGTAACCAGCAATAAACCTATCTATCTGACACCTGCAATAAACCTCCGTACCTGTCACCTGTAATAAACCTCCCTACCTGTCACCTGCAAAAAACCTCCCTACCTGTAACCAGCAATAAACCTATCTATCTGTCACCTGCAATAAACCCCCGTACCTGTCACCTGCAGTAAACCTCCCTACCTGTCACGAGGCAATAAACCTTCATGCCTTGGTCCTGTAACGTGTGATAAAACTCCATGCCTGTCACCCGCACTAAACCTCCCTACCTGCCACCTGTAATAAACCCCCATGCCTTGGTCCTGTCACCTGGAATAAACCTCCTACCTGTCACCTGTAATAAACCTCCCTACCTGTCACCTGTGATAAACATCCCTACCTGTCACCTGCAATAAACCTCCATACCTTGGTCCTGTAACCTGTAATAAACCTCCCTACCTGTCACCTGCAATAAACTTCCCTACCTTGGTCCTGTCACCTGCAATAAACCTCCCTACATGTCATCTGCAATAAACCTCCCTACCTTGGTCATGGCATCTGCAATAAATCTCTCTACCTTG
>NC_134880.1:47915536-47923036 GCF_041734735.1 Babylonia areolata | reverse complement strand
TAGTTAACTCTGTAGGTAGATTTTGACGAACTGATGAACTGAAATAACAAAACAAAAGCAAAACAACAACAACAATAACAAAACAAAACAACAACCAACCAACCAACCAAAAGCAGACAATCCGCAGAATACAACATTTTTTTTTTGTTCGGTCTCATCGTCAGAGAGCATCACGACCTAGGACAATACACCTTTCAAGTATATCCATCCCGAGATTCCAGATGATCCATTTCAGACAGGTACAGACTTAAACTAACCACTACCAAGCCAACCACCTCCCATCCCCTATCCCCCACCCCCTCATCCCCACACACCCCACTCCTCAGCTCCTCCTGGATCCAATATGATATTGGCATTGACGTCACGAAGACGCTGGCGATTTGGTTTTAAGAACCCGAACACGAGCAGATCAATGCTCTTCACAAGAAATGTTTGTCAGGTGAGGTTTTTTTCTTTCACAAAGCGTCGTGACGGCATCATTAGTGTCTCTGATGAGCCCTTGTTCGCCAGATGTCTTCCCCGGGTGACAGTTTATCATGTTCGTGGATAAGAACAGACCTCAGCACGTAAGTCAGGCATTATGAAAGGATGTCTTGACGCCATTCCTTGACTGGCATTGAGTTTCATATTAAAAATGAAGAGGCCATTCGCTCTCTGCGTTCATCTGTCATGTCAGGTTCTTTATCTGTCTCTCTCTGTCTGTCTCTCTCTCTCTAACACAAAGTGAAGAGACCATTGACACAGTCTCTCCTTTCCGTCCATCTGTATGTATCCAAGACCTCGTCAGCACATTGAACTGAACTTCTGAAGTATGTATGTATGTATGTATGTATGTATGTATGTATGTATGTATGTATGTATGTATGTATGTATGTATGTATGTATGTACGTATGTATGTATGTATGTATGTATGTATGTATGTATGTATGTATGTATGTATATATGGATGGATGGATGGATGCATGTATGTATGTATGTATGAATGTATGCATGTATGTATGCATGCATGTATATATGCATATATGAATGTATGCATGTATGCATATATGCATGTATGTATATATGCATGCATGCATGTATGCATGTGTGTATGTATGTATGTACGTGTTTGTTTGTTTCTTTGCTTATTCATTTATCATTTACTTATCTATTTTCCTTAACTCACTCAGTACGGCCAGTCCTCTCTTCTCCTCTACACAGACCCCTCGGATGTCCAGTGGGTGTCTGAATGACCCAACCTTTAGCTTCCGTCGTCAGAATTGTGGTATTCTTTGTCAACATTCACGTCTTCAGTATAAGAGCCTTCCGCTTGCAACGCTGTTAACGTCGTCTCTTTCGCCGTTCGTATGGAAAGAGTTAATCTATTATTCTGGCAGAGGATCTGGTGATGTTGCTCGTACGGACAGAAAGAAAGAAAGAAAGAAAGATAGATAGATAGGTAGATAGACAGACAGACAGACAGACAGACAGACAGATAGATAGTTAGACAGACAGATAGATGGATAGACAGACAGACAGACAGACAGACAGATAGATAGATAGATAGACAGATAGATGGATAGACAGACAGACAGACAGACAGACAGATATATAGATAGATAGATGGAGAGAGAGAAAGAAAAATAGATCGATAGATATATAGAGTTATCAAATAATGTAGGTTGTAAAACCAGACTCACGTTTGAAAGGAAGCGTCCAACGTTTACAGCCATGATTTTGGTTTTTTTTTTTTTTTTTTTGGTCTTCAAAGACTGTGTCTGCTGGGTATGACGGTGAAGGCAAAGGCAAGACCAACTAGAAGTCAGTATTAATCAGCAAATGAAACTGTCTGTGGTCTGTCCGTCTGTATCCGTCTTTTACTGTATTGTTCTTTCAGTCTGTCTGTCTGTCTGTCTGTCTGTGTTCCTCTCTCCACGCCTTCTATGTTTTTCTCTTCTCCTCTTTGTGTTTAAAACTCTTCATAATAAACTTACTCAAATCGGGAAAAAGCTTTTGTCCCGGACAATATATTTTTTTGCCAATTGCTTGCGAAATGTTTTAGAACAGAGGATCATGAAAAGTTACCTGGATAAAAAGAAAAAGAAAAAGATTCTTTTCCTGTTCTTTGTGAAACAGCTGAGATGACACAAACATCTTTATTTGTCTGCTTCTGTCTGTGAATGATATATTTCAACTCACTCGACGTGGAGTCCATGCTATGATCATTTGTCCGATGTTTTAGTCCCATTTCGTATTTTTTCTTTCATGAAAAATCCTTTTCCTCACCCTGTCCTTAGGTGAATGGGCTAGGTTGGGTGCAACAAACGAGTGGTTAAAGCGTTGGACTTTCAATCTGAAGGTTCTGGGTTCGAATCCAAGTCACGGCGCTGGTGGGTAAAGGGTGGTGACTTTGCCGATCTCCCAGGTCAACAGTTGTGCAAACCTGCCAGTGCCTAAACCCCCTTCGTGTGTATACGCATGCAGAAAATCAAATACGCACGTAAAATATCCCGTAATCCATGTCAGCGTTCTTTGGGTTATGGAAACAAGAACATACCCAGCAAATACCCTCCCACAAACGGAGTATAGCTTATGATGATATGAGTACTTATATAGCACCTATCCTCGGTCGGAAACCAGGCTCTAAGCGATTTACAAACACGGAGTCATTTGCACAACAGGCTGCCTACGTCGGCAGAGCCGACTGACGGCTGCTATTGGGCGCTCATCATTCGTTTCCTGTGTCATTCAATCAGATTTCAGTCACGCATACATGCACACTCATGCAGACATCTAACGTTTCACGTGTATGACTGTTTTGTTCATTTACCCCGCCATCTAGGCAGCCAAACTCCGTTTTCGGGAATAAGCATTCTGGGTATGTTCTTTGTTTCTATAACCCACCGAATGCTGTCATGGATTACAGAATCTTTCACGTGCGTATTTGATCTTCTGCGTGCGAATACACTCGAAAGGTGTTCAGCCACTAACAGGTCTGCACATATGTGACCAGCTTTTACAAAATAATAGATATGTCGATTTTTGAGGATATGAAGATATATATATATACCATATATGTATATATACATATATATATATATATATATATATATATATATATATATATATACCATTGAAAAGAAGACGAAAAGACCTTTCCAGTGATGAATAAAACATGTTCCTAGGTTAAAAAATGTAGCAGTTATGGTAGTTCAAAATTGTGTTAGTAGTGCGGCAGAGATTTCCCCCTACATAACGGGGGTTTGTTTTATCTGTATGCCTGTGAAAGTTAGGCAGGTTATCAAACTAGGGTCTGTACATGCCTTGGGGAATGATATTCACACGATGATAATAAAAATGTAAATTTTGAATGGCTGCTTAGGGGTGTAAAAGAGTTTTTTCCTCTTGATCGCTCAACAAACAAAGCTTCTTTTGTTTTCATTAAAAAAAAGATAAATACAAAATCAGAATGATGCACATATAAATTTTCATTTTGTTAAGAATTGAAATAAACCTGTGATTAAAAAAAAAAGATTCTATTTTTGTACTTTATCTCACTCAGTACGGCCAGTCCTCTCTTCTCCTCTACACAGACCCCTCGGATGTCCAGTGGGTGTCTGAATGACCCAACCTTTAGCTTCCGTCGTCAGAATTGTGGTATTCTTTGTCAACATTCACGTCTTCAGTATAAGAGCCTTCCGCTTGCAATATTTTGATGATGGTAATTGGGGTGAAACGCTGTTAACGTCGTCTCTTTCGCCGTTCGTATGGAAAGAGTTAAATATGCCCGCGTGGGTGAGTGCGCAGGGGTTCACTGAGTGTAACCCATTTTTGTTCATTCATTATTTCAGTGATTTGCCCTCTAAGTATCTTCCATTCCCACTTACGTTTTTATGTATTTACCTACATGTTTATTTTTAGTATTTCTTTTTCTTTTATGTTAATGTGTTCTATTAAGATATTGAATAGATATTAATGTAAAATAGGCTGTTTTTCGGGATAATTGCTCCGCAATATCGGCACATCGGTGCGAAAATTAACTAAATTTTCAAATTTATAGTTTGATTTCGGCAAAAACAGCGATATATTGTAATTCAGAGGTTGAACGATGCACTGGTGCAAAAAACTCGATTTTGACAGGAAGCGTAGAGTACAGCCTTGTCACGCAGTCCCAAACCAAAATGGACCTCCACAGCAACATCGTCATCATCATCGTCATCCTCCTCCTCCTTCATCGCTATCAATATAAAACAAAATAGTCTCAAAGTCTGTGGCCTTTCATGCCCTGCTCTCATGGTGACCTCAGTTTCGATACCCCTCCACTTCCGTGCTTGGGGTGAGTCCTGTCAATGTCGTCAGTGTCGGCAGATTCATGGGTGGCTGTTGTTTGAGGGACGTGGTGGCGGTCTCCACTCTGGGAGGGACGCTCACTCAGTCTGGCTCCGCGACTAAGCCATTATTGTCGTTAGTAGGGGGCTTAGTAGGTGGTGTCCTAAGTACGTTAAAACAGAACAGGCACCACTGAACACCACCGAAGTGACTCAGCAGCAGTGCAGGGTCTCCTCAGGTGTGTGGCCTCATGGCGACCTAACATCGATGGTTCCCTGTGGACTGCCGATGCTGGAACTGCGACGACGAACCCGGGTGTGGCCGTGTATGGGGGAATCTAAATGAGCGGCGTGGGAGTAATGCCACTGAAACGGTGCAGATGATGGGGCAGAACCCCCCCCCCCAAAAAAACAACAACAACAACAAAAAAACCCTCGATTTGCCCCAGAGGGACCCTCAGCACTGTTTTTGCCTGTAGCTCAATTGAATGCAGCGTGAGTTATCTATCATTTTGTGGGAGACGGTCTCTTATGTTGACTTGGGAGATCAGTAAATTCTTCCCCCCTTTACCTACCAGAGGCCTTTACCGAGATTCGACCAACGCTTCGACGGGCGCAACAGCCGAGTGGTTAAAGCGTTGGACTTTCAATCTGAGGGTCCCGGGTTCGAATCTCGGTAACGGCGCTTGGTGGGTAAAGGGTGGTGAGATTTTTCCGATCTCCCTGGTCAACATATGTGCAGACCTGCTTGTGCCTGAACCCCCTTCGTGTGTATACGCAAGCAGAAGATCAACTACGCATGTTAAAGATCCTGTGATCCATGTCAGCGTTCGGTGGGTTATGGAAACAAGAACATACCCAGCATGCACCCGCCGAAAACGGAGTATGGCTGCCTACACGGCGGGGTAAAAACGGTCATACACGTAAAAGCCCACTCGCGAACATACGAGTGAACGTTGGAGTTACAGCCCACGACCGAAGAAGAAGAAGAAGAAGATCAACGCTTCATTCATTCGGCTGTTGCGCCTGTCATGACGGAGCAAAAACGGAAACGTAAAAGCCCACTTGTGTACACCAGTGAACGTGGGAGTCGCAGCCCACAAGCGAAGATGAAGAAGAAGAAGAAGAAGAAGAAGAAGAAGAAGAAGAAGAAGAAGAAGGAGAAGGAGAAGAAGAAAGAGAAGAAGAAGAAGAAGGAGAAGAAGAAGAAGAAGAAGAAGAAGAAGAAGAAGAAGAAGGAGAAGGAGAAGAAGAAGAAGAAGAAGAAGAAGAAGAAGAAGAAGAGAGGAGGAGGAGGAGGAGGAGGAGAAGAAGCAGAAGGAGGAGAAGAAGAAGAAGAAGAAGAAGAAGAAGAAGAAGAAGAAGAAGAAGAAGAAGAAGAAGGAGGAGGAGGAGGAGGAGGAGGAGGAGAAGAAGAAGCAGAAGGGGGAGAAGAAGAAGAAGAAGGAGAAGAAGAAGAAGAAGGAGGAGAAGAAGAAGAAGAAGAAGAAGAAGAAGAAGAAGAAGAAGAAGAAGAAGAAGGAGAAGGAGAAGAAGAAGGAGAAGGAGAAGAAGAAGAAGGAGAAGAAGGAGAAGGAGAAGAAGGAGAAGAAGAAGAAGAAGAAAGGGCTAAACACAATAAATCATTCGTATCATTTCTCCTCTGTCTGTCTGTCTGTCTGTCTCTGTCCAGTGTATTTTCTCAAGAAGTTACCAGAACTCTTCACACACCCCTCTCCCTATCTGTCACAAAACGTCAATCAAGTCCTTATCTTTCCAGAGAAATTACCAAACCCTTTCACATATAAACATTTTATGTAAATACGTGAATCAGAAATATTTATCATCATATCTCTCCCTGTCACCCCTCTCTTTCTCTCCGTCTCTCTCCACTCTCTCTGTCTCTGTCTCTCACTCTTCGTCTCTCTCTGTCATAAAAAGTTAATCTAGTGTATTGTTTTGCCAAACGAAATGTTACAAAAGGCCTTCGCATATATTGACATGGATACGTGTGTCGAAACTGATCAGAAGCTTAGAGCGTAAATAATGGATCTGTTGTGGATACAGAGAGAGACAGAAGGCTATAACAAAAAAAAACAACAACACAAAAACATAGGAGCCGTACAAGCAGGGTTTGACAAGTCAGACTTCCTGTCTGTGACAACGTGATAGATGAACCAGACGACAACGAAACAAGGGAGCTAAAAGGATCATCCCCAGAACACCTTCACCGTCTGCCGACATAAATACCGCTGAGCACGAACAGCTGATCTTGGGTTTCCCAGTCCGATCAGGTCTTATGGTTACTCGCAAGGAAAAAAAGCCCAGGCCGACTGCCGTGCCATCAGGAAAAGACGGACCGTTTCCCTCCGGTCACGGGCTGCAGTTCCTCAGTCCACTCGTTCCCACAAGTAAGGCTCTTTTTCACCCTACCATGGAGGCAGCAGTACTGAAGATCAAATACACACGTTAAAGATCCTGTAATCCATGTCAGCGTTCGGTGGGTTATAGAAGCAAGAACATACCCAGCAAGCACGCCCTCGAAAAGGAGCGTGGATGCCTACATGGCGGGGTAGATAAAGAAAATAGTTTTACATGTAAATCGTTACATGTCTGTATGAATGTGTATGTGTGCGTGGGGAACAAATGATGAGCGCCCAGTGGCAGCTGTCAGTCGGCTCTGTCTAGGTAGGCAACATGTTGTGCAAATGCTTCCGTATTTGTAACGCGCTTTGAGCTTTGTCTCCCATGAAAGAATAGATCAGAATAGAATAGAATAGAATAGAATAGAATACGTCTTTATTATCAAGTGTACCGGGGTCACAAGGAATATTGGGGGGGATAGTACATAACAAGATACGAACATAAATCGAAAATCATACACAAACACAGATACAGTAGAAATAAGATACATACAAGTGCATATCAATATAAAAAAACTTGTGCATACTCACGCATGCATGCACTGCACACACACACACACACACACACACACACACACACACACACACACACACACACACACACACACACACACACACACACACACACACGTTTGAACAGAAGCTGCATATTACATGTGGATGGGACTGATGAGTAGATATTCAGGTTGTTGGTTGCACAATTCAGGATGTTGGTTGCACAATTCTATTTATCACACTGGATTTGTTCGAGAGACAGGGCATTGACTGCTTTGGGGGAAAAGCTATTGGC
>NC_134880.1:47878036-47913036 GCF_041734735.1 Babylonia areolata | reverse complement strand
TACAGAATGGAGACGGACAATATGATGCTCTTTGGAGACCTAGGATTCCTTATCGTGTTTCAATGCATAAACATCGTTACTTTGGGTGGTATTACTGGATGCACACAAACTATGACGACGGCTCGGTAAGCTGCGAAAACATAATACTTCAGTAACAGACGTGTTAGATATTGGAAAACGTATCATATGTTAGTCACAAACGTGTTAGATATCGGAAAACGTGTAATCCTTTAGTAACTGTCCTGTCAGTTCTGTCCTGTCCTGTACTGTCTTGTCCTGTCTTGTACTGTCCTGTCCTGTACTGTACTGTACTGTCCTGTCTTGTACTGTCCTGTCCTGTACTGTACTGTCCTGTCCTGTCTTGTACTGTCCTGTCCTGTCTTGTACTGTCCTGTCCTGTACTGCACTGTCCTGTCTTGTACTGTCCTGTCCTGTCTTGTACTGTCCTGTCCTCTACTGTACTGTACTGTCCTGTCTTGTACTGTCCTGTCCTGTACTGTCCTGTCTTGTACTGTCCTGTCCTGTCCTGTCTTGTACTGTCCTGTCCTCTACTGTACTGTACTGTCCTGTCCTGTCCTGTACTGTACTGTCCTGTACTGTCCTGTCCTGTACTGTAATGTCCTGTCCTGTACTGTACTGTCCTGTCTTGTACTGTACTGTCCTGTACTGTCCTGTACTGTACTGTACTGTCCTGTCCTGTCCTGTACTGTCCTGTCCTGTCTTGTACTGTCCTGTACTGTCCTGTCTTGTACTTTCCTGTCCTGTACTGTACTGTCCTGTCCTGTACTGTCCTGTCTTGTACTGTACTGTCCTGTCCTGTACTGTCCTGTCCTGTACTGTGCTGTGCTGTCCTGTCCTGTAATGTCTTGTACTGTACTGTCCTGTCCTGTACTGTCCTGTCCTGTACTGTACTGTCCTGTCCTGTACTCTCCTGTCCTGTCTTGTACTGTCCTGTCCTGTACTCTCCTGTCCTGTCTTGTACTGTACTGTCCTGTCCTGTACTGTCCTGTACTGTACTGTCCTGTCCTGTCCTGTACTGTCCTGTCTTGTACTGTACTGTCCTGTCCTGTACTGTACTGTCTTGTACTGTCCTGTCCTGTACTGTGCTGTCCTGTCTTGTACTGTACTGTCCTGCTTTGTACTATATTTTCCTGTATTGTAATTGTACTGTCCTGTCTTGTACTGTTCTTTCCTGTCTTGTACTGTACTGTACTGCACTGTACTGTCCTGTCCTGTACTGTACTGTCCTGTTTTGTACTGTACTGTCCTGCACTGTACTGTCCTGCTTTGTACTATATTTTCCTGTCCTATACTGTACTGTCCTGTCCTGTATAGCAGTTAACTATAGCAGTTAATTATGACATAACTATATCCCCTAAGCGAAAAGCTTTATATAAACATAATGCCAAATCACTTATAACTCCGTCATCCGTAGATGCCATCAGCAAATTAGGTCGAAATAAACATGGATATGTATAATATTTCTTTGGGATAAAGTTTTCACGAAGATCACACAAAACCTGAGAGACAGAGAGAGACAGCAAGAGAGTGTATGTGTGTGAGAGAGAGAGAGACAAAGACAGAGACAGACATAGAGAGACACAGAGAGAGAAAGAGACAGAGAGATAGATAGAGCAGCGGGGGGCGGGGGGGGGAGGGGGGGGGCTCTCGTGTGGACAGGGTTATTTTCGATGAAAGACCCCTCCCCCACTCCCCCTCCCCACTCCCCCTCAACCCCCACCCCTGTCGATGCCAGTGCCTTCATCATCGTCAAAACGTCTGCCATCGAAGTGTCGGTCGATGATCGTCCGGTCTGCCTTTCATCGTTCAGAGCACTTCAGTCAGCGTGACGTCATTTCATCGTCGCCTGTTCAATACGTTCTGATTCAGGCTTCTGTTGTGGTTTCCTAAGTTCACCGTGAGCACGTGCTTGGCTTGACAGCGTTAATTCTGGTGTTAGGAAGGTCGGAAACGAACCAATGTCCTTCCCCCCCCCCCACCCCCCACAACACATGAAACGATAATGTCATCAAAAGACAAGCTCTGATCTTTTTATAGACCACTAAAAACCGCTAATTGATCTGTTCTTCGAACTAAATCCCAAGAACTGAACTGAACTGTTGTTGAAATCATTGGCATCGTGGATGCCACGACTGGAATTTTGTGTTTGTGGGGAAGAGACGTTTGAGGAAAAAAACCCCAAAGAAACACAGATACAAAAAACACCACCACCAAACAAACACATGCATATACAGCGTGACTGATTTTCATGATTATGCAATGCGTTTGTTTTATTTAGTTATCTGTTTATCTATTTTGGTGGTGGGGGAGGGGAAGGGGGGGGCGGTGTGGTGTTAATTCCTTGGTGACGAAAACCTGATACATGAAGCGACGATTAGTGAAAGAGGGATGGTCACAGAATAATTTCCTGCCCTGTTTGACGTTGTACAATGGCGTCTGGAGCTATGGTGAAGAGCGGTCGGGGAAGGATACATTTCTGAACACGCTTTGTTCTATATTTCAATAACAGAAAACATCCCCTTTGATCTTTTTTCATCCACCCTTAGAATCGATCTCTACTTCAACGACAAGAACTGGTCCATTTCTTTGGGCTGAATGAACATTGATCACGAATTCAAAGCAGAAAGATCGTCTCGCATTTTTTAAACGAAATCTTTGATATTCTCTTCAACGGAAATATTATCTGTTCTTACTGTACGACTGTGTATTTTTGTAACTGGAAATGATCTGCCAATTACCTCAGAGCAGTTCATAATCTGCAGTTATGAATGTATGATCAAAACGTCGATTTGTTTTCTCCTGTGTGCGTGTGTGTGTGTGGTATGCGTGTGGGTGCGTGCGTCCGCGCGTGCGTATGTATGTATGTGTGTGTGTGTGTGTGTGTGTATGCGTGTATGTGTGTGTGTATGAGTGTGTGTTTGCGTATGTGTGTGTGAGTGTGTGCGCGTGAGTGTGTAGGTGTGTGTGTGTGTATGTGTGTGTGAGTGTGTGCGCGTTTGTGTGTGTGTGTGTGTGTGTGTGTGTGTGTGTGTGTGTGTGCGTGCGCGTTTGTGTGTGTGTGTGCGAGTGTGTGTGTGCGTGCGTGTGTGCGTGCGTGTGTGTGTGTGTACGTGCGTGCGTGCGTGCGTGTATGCGTGTGAGGTCTGCCGAGCGATGACAACCGTCGGAAGAAGAACGTACCCGGCTCTTCGACAGATCAGGTAGCCCAGGACAGTGGACCTGACTCCATACACACCGACACCATCTTCAAAGAGCACAGCGAGACCGCCAATCTCCTTCATGGTCTCAGCTCTCAGACATGAGGAGCTTTGACGTGAGCCTTCCAATTAAAAAGAGAGTCGGCCAGTCTCCAGTCGGCTGATGATCCATTGATAGCACGGTCAGTAATGATCCGTTAATAGCACGGTCAGTGATCATCCATTGATAGTACGGACAGTGATCATCCATTTATAGCACTGACAGTGATCATCCATTGATAGCACGGTCAGTGATGATCCATTGATAGCACGGTCAGTGACCATCCATTACACGGTCAGTGATCATCCATTGATAGCACGGTCAGTGATCATCCATTAATAGCAGGGTCATTGATCATCCAGATACACTCTATTGATAGCAAGGTCAGTGAACATCCGTTAATAGCACGGTCAGTGACCATCCATTACACGGTCAGTGATCAGCCATTGATAGCACGGACAGTGATCAGCCATTGATAGCACGGTCAGTCATCATGCAGACGACCTTTCATCGTCATCAGCTCTTCAGTTATCGTGCTGTTTCTTCTTCGTCAATCACCCAGCCGCCTTCAGGGGCACCAGCGTCAGGAAAACACGGAGCAGGCGTGTGGGTGTCAAAGTTTGGGGTCGTCTTTGCAGTTCTGAAGATGCATTCGATCCGTTGACCATCTTCGAGAAATGATCTGGTCTTCAAATAGTGCGTATAGATCTGTCTGTCAAACACACCAGGACAGTCCGAATCTGCAAACCACGACAGTCGATCTGTTCTTCGGGTGAGAAGAATTGGTCTTTTCATTAATTAAACTGCAAGAATCGATCACACTTTCAAAATAATGGTTAACCTCAAGACGCCAAGTTATTGACAGATATATTGAGCCCATGGCAAACACTCGTTCATCTCATCGATACCACACTGCCCAATGCGATATCGAAGTTCAAGCACCGTTTGTGTAATGCATAAATTCAAAGGAAGACAACCACAAGAGTAACAAAAAAACAACAACAAAAAACACCAACAAACAAACAAAAAAAACAAACAAACAAAACAAACAAACAAACAAACAAAAAACAAAACAAAAAAACTCGCGGGAAAAAACACACACCAAAAATAAAGCACTTGGAATAATGCTTTTGAGCTGGTAATGAAGGAACTGGTTTTCCGGAAATGAAAGATCAGCGCCACGCCTGACCTCAAAGGCAGACAACCCTTCAGAGGTCATTAAAGGGGAACAACTACGACATGGTTGAAGCTTGAAGCAAAAAGCAACTGACACGAATAATCGATTACTTCTAAAACGTACAGGAATCATTCCCACATCTTGTGTGCTTTGCACTCAACCCTCAATCGGTGGTTAAACAGACTTTAGGTATTTAAAAGAAAGCGAAAACATATACTAATAAAACCAGTTCGAACTTTCCATTAGTTACAAGAAAGTAATTCAGTTTGACCAATCGCAAAGCTTGTAGACACAGTGGTAAGAGTGTCAAGTATGTGCTTAATCGATTTGGAAATGTGCGGAGTACGTCGTGGTTTCATGAGAAACACACAGACCGAGTTATCGACCGACTGAATGACAGACAGGCAGACAGACAGACACAGACGAACTGACAGCCATAGGGGTGTGCTAAAAGGTGCTGTTAGTTTTTTTTTTGTAGGTCTGTGTCACTACAGACTGGGCAAACATTCAGCAGATGTGGACTGATCGTGATATGTATTGGTTAGCGTAAAAGGGTGGTCCGTGTGTGTGTGTGTGTGTGTGTGTGTGTGTGTGTGTTGTGTGTGTGTGTGTGTGCGTGTGTGTGTCTGTGTGTGAATACGTGGTTACATTGTATGCGAATACGTGGTTTTGTATGTATGTATGTGTGTGTGTGTGTGTGTGTGTGTGTGTGTTTGTATGTGTGTGTGTGTGTGTGTGTGAATGCGTGGATGTGTGTGTACATGTGTGTGTGCATGTATGTGTGTGTGTGTGTGTGTGTGTGTGTGTGTGTGTGTGTGTGTGTGTGTGTGTGTGTGTGTGTCTGTCTGTCTGTCTGTCTGTCTGTGTGATCGTGAGGAAAGGATGGGAGCTCCACTATCAGGACAGAAGATGGCTGAAAAGAAAATATTGATGACTTGCGTGTTGGAGATTCGCTGGGCAGGCTGGTGCTTTAGCACTTAAGAAGCGTGATTGGGTAGTTGACAGTTATCAAGTGGGTGATACTGTTTGGGATGTGTGTGTGTGTGTGTGTGTGTGTGTGTGTGTGTGTGTGTGTGTGTGTGTGTGTGTGTGTGTGTGTGTGTGTGTGTGTTTAGTTTAACGTCTTTTCGCTGTTTAGTGATATTAGACAGGTACAGAGAGAGAGAGAGAGAGAGAGAGAGAGAGAGAGAGAGAGAGAGAGAGAGAGAGAGAGAGAGAGAGAGAGAGAACGAACGAACGAACGAACGAACAAAGGAACGAACGAACGAATCTTTTTAATGAGGGAAGTGGAATAAGCATGTATATGCTTTTTTTACATCCAGCCCTCAGGGCAAAAGAAATGAAATCAAAATGTTTACAAGATTAAAAAAAAAAGGTTATAGAAAAACATACATGAAATTCAAATACACTCAATTGCACAGTAGCATTTTCAAGTACATAATCATGATACCTACATTCATGACAATAATGTACATGACTATGGTATTGAGAGAGATAGAGTGAGTGTGTGTGAGAGAGAGAGGATGAATGAATGAATGAAGGAAGGAAGGAATAAATGAATGATAAAGGAATGAATGAATGAATGGATCTTATTTCCGATAGCATTAGAGTAAGCAAACAATCGCTTTCTCCAGCCCTCGAAAGGGAAAAATGTCTAAAGAAAAGGTATGAGAAAACCCCAAGAAATGAGTAAATGTTAACAAATTCATAGAAAAACGAGAAAAGAAACAACATTATAATAAGCATCATATTTATAAGAAATAACACGAAATTTATAAAAATGCGGAGAGAGAGAGAGAGAGAGAGAGAGAGAGAGAGAGAGAGAGAGAGGAAAAAGCAACAGAAGAGAGAGGAGATAGTATTATAGAGAGGATGAGATAAAGAGATAGAGTGAGACATGTGGTGAAATACAGTAATATCATATGACATAACATAATATGGTATACTAAGCAGAATTTGCAAAATTTTTCATCAGGTATTCATGATACCTTTTCTTGAACACAGTGAAACTTGCATGAACATTAAAACTAGTTAAGATGTTGTTCCAGAGGCAACCGCCAGAGTAAGTGAGACTCGATTTGAATAAATCAATTCTTGGCAGTGGTACCATGATCTTGTTGTTGTTACGTATAGTACTTGTTAGGAATCGCTGTTTTAGATATGGAGGAGCAAAACCAGACATGATCTTAAACATGAAAAGCGCCTTATTATGAATGAGTTTCCATTTCAATGGCAGAATACTTAAATCTTTGTAATCAGAGACAGTTAATGACGAAGATTTCAGATGTATCAGCTTTAAGGCTCTTCTATGTAGACTCATGAGTTGTTTTAAATCATTTTCACTGGCAGAATCCCATATCGTTGAGGCATAATTTACATGAGGTTCGATATAAGCATGGAAAAATAATTTACGGCAATGCTTGTTTAAGAAATGCTTGATTCTAGAAAGTTGATGAATCTTTTTGGATAAAGTTTTACAAGTCATCATAACATGTTGAGACCATGACAGGTTATTGTCAATAATAAGACCAAGTACTTTGTGATGACTGACTTCCTCAATCATTACGCCATTGATATGCAATGGAGAGCGAGTGGGCAAAAGGTTTTGGCGCTTCTGCCTTGTGGTAATGACAATGCATTTAGTCTTTTTCGGGTGTAAGCACATATGATTAAGTTCAGACCATGTTACTATATCGTTAATACTTTGTTGCAAGGATGATGATACTCTTTCTATTCTATGATGCTTAGTGTGCATCGTTGTGTCATCTGCAAATAACTCACAAGGTGGTTCAATAAAGAGGGGTAAATCGTTAATGCAAATTGAAAATAAAATAGGTCCAAGAGAGAGAGAGAGAGAGAGAGAGAGAGAGAGAGAGAGAAGAAAAAAGAAAAAAAAAAATGTGCGCATAGAAGATTAGGCGTGGGTACATGTCTGTGTGTGTGCGCGTGCGGGAGCGCGCGCGCGCGTGTGTGTGTGCGTGTGTATGTGAATACGTGGTTATATTGTGTGTGAATACGTGGTTTTGTATGTGCATGTGTGTGCGTGCTTGTGTGTGTGTGTGTGTGTGTGTGTGTGTGTGTGTGTGTGTGTGTGTCTGTGTCTGTGTGTGAATACGTGGTTACATTGTGTGCGAATACGTGGTTTTGTATGTATGTATGTATGCATGTGTGTGTGTGCGTGCGTGCGTGCGTGTGTGTGTGTGTGTGTGTGTGTGTGTGTGTGTGTGTGTGAGTGTGGGTTAATATGTGTCTTGGGTTTGTATGTGTCTTTGCGCGCGTGTATGTACGCGTGTGTGTGTGTGTTGTTGAAGAAGAACCTTAAATACACTTTAATCTTACAGGGAACTGGATTAAGAGGGTGTCTTCTTTGACGTCCTGATGTAACAGACTGGATGACAGTAGACATTAAAACAAGCACTTTCACGTTGAAATGTCGCAGAATTTCAAACATGAACAAAGTGGAAGTACACATTTATGTCACAGTTTATTTACAAAACGATTCAAAAAGACATCAAACAGCAACAAATGTCTAGACAAGTGAGAGGTCTATGTGTCAGAATATATCATGTATTTATCTTATAGAAATCGCCAGCACGTGGTGTCGAAGAACATATGCTGAAGATTGTGACTCACACTTCCCATGCAAAAAGAGAAGAAGAAGAAGAAGCAGAAGAAGAATGATGGAATTGAGGCACTCACCCAGTGACGGACATTCTGGCGGAGCTAAGTGGGATGAGTGTTCATTCTGAATTCCTCACGCCCCTCCCCCCCCCCCCCCCGCCCCTCCCCACTCCCCATCTCACACACCTAAGTGTGGAGTGATGGCCTAGAGGTAACGCGTCCGCCAAGGAAGCGAGAGAATCTGAGCGCGCTGGTTCGAATCACGGCTCAGCCGCCGATATTTTCTCCCCCTCGACTAGACCTTGAGTGGTGTATCTGGACGCTAGTCGTTTCGGATGAGACGATAAACCGAGGTCCCGTGTGCAGCATGCACTTAGCGAACGTAAAAGAACCCACGGCAACAAAGGGCTTGTTCCTAGCAAAATTCTGTAGAAAAATCCACTTCGATAGGAAAAACAAATAAAACTGCACGCAGGAAAAAATACAAAAAATGGGTGGCGCTGTAGTATAGCGACGCGCTCTCCCTGAGGAGAGCAGCCCGTATTTCACACAGAGAAATCTGTTGTGATAAAAAGAAATACAAATACAAATAGACATTGTCTGTCTACTTTTATAAATGTTTTCACTCAACTCTAAAACTGCAGCAGAGGACTCTCTCAGACTTTTGCAGACCAATTCTACGTTTAATTTTCAGACTGTTATATAAATCATAACAGACTAATTGTTGTCCTAAAGTCAAGTGCATATGCTTGAGTAATGTAATGGATAAGCATAGAATTTTTGACTGTGATTTGATGATGATTTACCTGCACGACAGTGTTTCATGCATGCATATGCTTGAGTAATGTAATGGATAAGCATAGAATTTTTGACTGTGATTTGATGATGATTTACCTGCACGACAGTGTTTCATCACGAGTGACTGGGATCGTCGATGTTGTTTGACATTTTGCATTCATTATCAGTTATTTCGCTTGTTAGTTTAACGACTTCTTTTTTTTACGAAGTCCATTAAGTCCATTAAGTAATTTTCTGTAGTTGTATCCAAATATGTATTTCTTGTTCTTCTTCGTTCGTGTGCTGCAACTCCCACGTTCATTCGTATGTACACGAGTGGGCTTTTTTTTTGGTGTATGACCGTTTTACCCCGCCATGTAGGCAGCCATACTTCGTTTTCAGGGGTGTGCATGCTGGGTGTGTTTCCATGACCAAACGAAAGCTGACATGGATAACAGGATCTTTAACGTCCGTATTTGATCTTCTGCTTGCGTATACACACTAAGGGGGTTCAGGCACAAGCAGGTCTGCACATACTTATGTTGATCAGGAGCCGTTACCGAGATTCGAACCCGGGGCCCTCAAATTGAAAGTCCAACGCTCAGATTCCACTTTCCATCTACCAGGTTTCCCCCAACTTACCATTCACCCCTCCCTCCACCCTCCATGTAAAAGAAAAATCAATAACAAAATGTTTAAAGTCACATTATATATGACGGGACCTTAAACAAAATTCATCCGTTGTCTGCCCGTCACTCTCCAAATCTCATCAAACAACTCGCGCTATTGTTACCATGCGGTAGACTGCTTAGGCGCTGAAGCAGGTAAAGTCTGCGGGCTCACGCATCACACCTGACGTCATCTTGCAGGCAGTCTGCAGGCTTCACGCGGCACAGCTGACGTCATCTTGCAGGCAGCCTGCAGGCTCCACGCGGCACAGCTGACGTCATCTTGCAGGCAGCCTGCAGGCTCCACGCGGCACAGCTGACGTCATCTTGCAGGCTGTCTGCAGGCTTCACGCGGCACAGCTGACGTCATCTTGCAGGCAGTCTGCAGGCTCCACGCGGCACAGCTGACGTCATCTTGCAGGCAGCCTGCAGGCTCCACGCGGCACAGCTGACGTCATCTTGCAGGCAGTCTGCAGGCTCCACGCGGCACAGCTGACGTCATCTTGTAGGCAGTCTGCAGGCTCCACGCGGCACAGCTGACGTCATCTTGCAGGCAGCCTGCAGGCTCCACGCGGCACAGCTGACGTCATCTTGCAGGCAGTCTGCAGGCTTCACGCGGCACAGCTGACGTCATCTTGCAGGCAGTCTGCAGGCTTCACGCGGCACAGCTGACGTCATCTTGCAGGCAGTCTGCAGGCTCCACGCGGCACAGCTGACGTCATCTTGCAGGCAGTCTGCAGGCTTCACGCGGCACAGCTGACGTCATCTTGCAGGCAGTCTGCAGGCTTCACGCGGCACACTCGGGGGAGAATGCTGGGAGACGGGGGGGGGGGGAGGGGGGGGCGGGGGGGTGGATTGGGGTGGGGGCGTGGGGAGACGGGGGGGGGGGCGTGGGGGTGGATTGGAGTGGGGGCGTGGGGAGACGGGAGGGGGGGGGCGTGGGGGTGGATTGGGGTGGGGGCGTGGGGAGACGGGGGTGGGGGGGGGCGTGGGGCTGGATTGGGGTGTGGGCGTGGGGAGACGGGAGGGGGGGGCGTGGGGGTGGGTGGGGGGGAGCACTGGGTGGCATGCTTCTACTGACGGGCGCAAGCCAACAGCCCAGTGGTTAAAGCATTGGTTTTATTATTATTATTATATTTTTTTTTATCAGTATTTGTATTTCTCTTTTTATCACAACAGATTTCTCTGTGTGAAATTCGGTCTGCTCTCCTCAGGGAGAGCGCGTCGCTACAGTATAGCGCCACCCATTTTTTTGGTATTTTTTCCTGTGTGCAGTTTTATTTGTTTTTCTTATCGAAGTGGATTTTTCTTCAGAATTTTGCCAGGAACAACAGTCTTGTTGCCGTGGGTTCTTTTACGTGCGCTAAGTGCATGCTGCACACGGGACCTCGGTTTATCGTCTCATCCGAATGACTAGCGTCCAGACCACCACTCAAGGTCTAGTGGAGGTGGAGTAAATATCGGCGGCTGAGCCGTGATTCGAACCAGCGCGCTCAGATTCTCTCGCTTCCTATACGGACGCGTTCCCTCTAGGCCATCACTCCACTCTGAGGGTCCCAGGGTCGAATCCCTGTCACAGCGCCTGATGGGGGATATCTACAATCTCACGGGTCAACAGATGTGCAAACCTGCTAATGACCAACCCCCTCTTCGAGTGTACACGCTTATAGAAGATACACTGCGCTCGTGCTCTGTTACAGTACTCAGTGGTTAATGGAGACAAAAATCGTCCTGCAGCATGCGCAACCTCGAAAAGAGTGTATGGTTGTCAATAAAAAAAGCCATGCACGTAGCAGACCACTTATACACATATATGAACCACAGAAGAAGAAGAAGAAGAAGAAGAAGAAGAAGAAGAAGAAGAAGGAGGAGGAGGAGGAGGAAGAGGAGGAGGAGGAGGCGGACGACGACGAGGAGGAGGATTCTTTCCTTCATGCTCATCAATGTCCTCTTCCTTCAAGAGTGATCGTCATATTTTACCAGTACACGCACAGACATATACACGCACAGGCACACGTAAGCAAGCACACAGACACACAGACACACACAGACACAAACACACACACACACACACACACACACACACACACACACACACAACACAAAAGCGAAGTCTTAACCTACGAAACTCATAATCTTCTTCTTTCAATTTCTAGCACAGATTCAACTTTGGGAATATCTGCACTTTCAGCTAGTACTGCTGTAATCTTCCCCAGTCTCCCCCGTTTCCTTCTCACTGTGCAATCGATACTGCTGCCTGGAGCTAAGCCCACGGGATGCAGAAACAACCAGGTCTTCACTGGTCAACCACTGACACTGATCAGACCTGGACATGCACAGTGTAAAAGGAAGAGGGCTTTAAAGTTTCAGGCCATACATAGGTCGTGACAGAGGTGTGAGAGCTGGGGAAATTGCCACCGCAGCAGTTCAGCTGAGATCACTGAATGAGGGGTGAGAGAGAGAGAGACAGAGAGAGAGAGAGAGAGAGAGAGAGAGAGAGAGAGAGAGAGAGACAGACAGACAGACAGACAGACAGACAGAGAGAAATGGGGAAGGGAAGCATACACACAGACAGACCAGCCAGACACACAGACAGACCAACAGACATACAGAGAGTAATACAGCCAGACAGCTAGACATATAGACAGAGATAGGGACAGACAGACAGACACACACACACACACACACACACACACACACACACACACAGAGGGACAGCGAAAGAGAAAGAGAGAGAGAGAGAGAGAGAGAGACAGACAGACAGACAGACAGAGAGAGAGACAGAGAGAGAGACAGAGAGAGGCACACTCATAATCATATAACACATACCTCACCAGTCCATTCTCTCTTATCCCTGAACACAAAGAAGTATGGAGCCTTCTGTCCATCGTGGTGACGAATGTATCTAGCTTTAATTTTTTTTGGTTTCTTCTTACCTTCTTTGCTTGTTGGATTCGTCCAGTTTCTTTGGCAACCAGTCTGTTCACATTGCTGTATCAGCACTTTGATATGGATACTCATACAGCGCCTATCCTCGGTCGGAGACCAAGCTCTGAGCGCTTTCCATCTCTCTCACTCAGTCATTCTCGCAAATGTAACCTTTCTAATCTCATCAAGATCGACACCACTATTGCCGCCCAAGAACATTCCGATTCTTTTAAAATAATGTGTCTTAACACCCAGTCGCGCAGAAACAAAACAGATGGAGTGTGTGACTTGATCATCGAGGGAAACTATGATCTTGTGTTTTTAACTGAGACATGGCTTAGACCTACCGGTGATGAATGTGATATTGTTAATGTGACCCCTCCTGGTTTTACTTTGAAATCTGTTCCTGGAGAGACTGGTGAAGGTGGTGGACGTGCTGTTTTGTTTAGGGACAGTTTAGCTTGCAACATACAAGTTTCTACTCAAGACCTTGATTTTAAGTCCTTTGAAGTGTGTGAAACTCGGCTGTGCTACGAGAACCAGCATGATACATTCCTCACAGTCTATAGACCACCACCAAACAAAAAGAACAAACTTTGGAACAAAATGTTTATCGATGAATTTTGTGATTTGCTGGATTGTTTTTATCGCATGTGATAACATTTTTATTCTTGGTGATTTTAATTTTTATTATGACTCAACTTCTGACGCTAATGTTACTTCTCTTAAAAAATACTTGAAAACCATTGTCAGAATAGTGCAGCCTGACTCGTCCTTAAGAGAGAGTGCTACTGCTCTCCTGCGGACACTTCATTGGTTGCTTGTTCAAGCCAGAATTGAATATAAAGTTGCCTGTCTATGCTTTCAGTGTCTGAATGTGATACCACACCCTCTTATCTTTCTGAGCTTGTTAACCCGTACTTGCCAAACAGAACATTGAGATCTCTTGATTCCTCCCAGCTAACTGTTCCCCGATACTTCCTTAACTCCTGTGGAAAGAGGTCATTTTCCATCTTCGGCCCAACAACTTGGAATTCTCTGCCTATTGCTCTCAGACAAACAACTCATCTATCTACCTTTAAAGCAAATCTTAAAACTTATCTCTTTAAAAAATACTTGTCATAACTCAAATAGTGCCGTTGTCCCAGGCCCATGGCAATGTGAGTGTGTATGATGGGAGAGTGGAGAGAATGGGGGTGGGTAGATGGAGTGGTTCGAAAGGGAGAATGACCCGATTTTTACCCCTTTTACCTTTTCTATCCAAAATTTTATTTTACAATTTTTACAAAATCTATGGCATGCAGATTACAATTATGTTCCTTTTTACATGAATGTATTTTAAGTGAAAATTGCTGTCATCTCAGCCGTTTAACCATGTGTGTGTCTGTGCGTGTGTGTTAGTGTGAGTGTTGGGGTGTAACAGTTGTAGTATTGATAGTATGTTACTTTGTGAGTTTTATGCATTGTGTTTTTATAATATTAATGATTCTGTTTTATGTTTCTACTACTTTTTATATGCTTTCTTGTTTCACTTTAGGATTGTAAAGTGCTTAGAGCTTGCTTATGCTTGTATTATAGCGCTATATGAAAATAAATTATTGTTATTGTTATTATTATTATTATTATTATTATCCTTATTACACAACAGGCTGCCTACCTGGGTAGAGCTGACTGATGGCTGCCATTGGGCGCTCATCATTTGTTTCCTGTGTCATTCAATCAGATTTCAGGCACGCACACCTACACACTCAGACAAACATGTAACACTTATTATTTTACGTGCATAACCGTTTTGTTTATTTGCCCCGCCATGTAGATAGCCATACTCCGTTTTCGGGGGTGTGCATGCTGGGTATGTTCTTGTTTCATAACCCACCGAGCGCTGACATGGATTACAGGATCTTTAACGTGCATATTTGATCTTCTGCGTGCGTATACACACAAAGGGGGTTCAGGCACTGACAGGTCTGCACATATGTTGACCTGGGAGATCGGAAAAATCTCCACCCTTTACCCACCAGGCTCCACCAAGATTCGAACCCCGGACCCTCAGATTGAAAGTCCAAGGCTTTCACCACTCGGCTGTTGCACCCGTCCGGTCACAATCATCAATGAACAGGTTGACGGAAATGAACCGCTGACTGGATGAGTTCATCTGTGGTGGTAGCTGCCTGTCTGCAGATGGTGTCCCTGACAAAGAAATCTCACACGCTTTGTCCAAAAGCAAGCAGTTCAATTGGCGCTGTATTGTGGATGGTGACACTATGGTACACAAGCCTTTCGGTTGAAGCGCCCTATTCAGTTCGTCTTCTATTGTCCCCCCCCCCCCCCCCCCCCCATTATTTCTCACATGATTTTCTAAGCTACAGTGGTGGTCTACGACGGTGCTGTACACTCATAGCTAACTGAATACTATTGTTACAACTTACTATTACTACTACTACTACTATCATCATCATCATTATTATCATCCTTCTTTTTCTTATCATTATTATCATCGCCATCATCATCATTATCATTATTGTTGTTGTTGACGATGCCTACATTACGCAATCAGATAACAGGGAATAACTCTGAATACTTTACAAGCAGAGAGTCATTATCACAACAGGCTGCCTACCTGGGTATAGCCGACTGACAGCTGTTTCTAGGCGCTCATCAGTCGTTTCCCGTTTTCATTCAAGGGCACACACGCTGAGGGCATGCTGCATTCGGGGTTTCGGTTTATTGTCTGATCCAATTGACTGTTTGATGAGGAAGGATATCTTCCACCACACCGTTACCTTTGGGGCGTATTGTGTGGTCTGGTGGCATTATGGTCTTCACTCATTGCAGAAGAGAGTCGCTTCTGTTATAGACAAGCCTCTGAGAAGACCACTTTTACAGCTCTTCACACCGATTCCGGGCTATGGACCAGACAGTGCTACCGTAAGAGCTGACAGGAAGTTGCACCATTATCATGAGAAATGTACCATTACTTTTTCGGGCGAATTGTGGTCACTTTCTGCAGGAACAGGTCGCCTTCATGTACAACAGAAGCGAGCGACTTCTATTACATGTTAAAAAAAAAAAGCCATTCGTCTGTTGAGGTACTGTAGGCGCATCAGGATATTGGAACGTATATATTATATATATATCTTTGCATATATGTGTGTGGGGTTGGGGGTGGGAGATATGGGCGTGTGTGTGTGTGCTTGTACAAGTAAGTGTTCATCTGTGTGTGTGTGAGTGTGTGTGTGTGTGTGCGTGTGCGTGTTTGTTTGTGTGTGTGTGCCGTGGAAGCTGCGATACATAAACTAGAAACTCCGAGTGTGTGGAGGAGGGGGTAGAGGAGGTGCAGGGAAATTTGTGGTGTGTGTGTGTGTGTGTGTGTGTGTGTGTGTGTGTGTGTGTGTTGGAGCTCATGTACGTTTATATGTATTTGACTGTGCTTTCATATCTATGAAACTGCGTTTTTGGGGCATATCTGTTACGCATGTGTGGGTGTATGTGTGAATGTGTGTCTTCATGTTTTATATTTATTTGCTTATTTGTCATCATTGTTGTCTTATTTAATTAATTATTTATTTATTATTATTATTATTCTATCATTATTTTCATTACTACTATCTTTTTTTTTCATCATAATTATTATTTATTTATTTATGTATGTACGCTTATATATATATATATATTTTTTTTTTTTTTTTTTCTCAAGGCCTAAGCGCGTTGGGTTACGCTGCTAGTCAGGCATCTGCTTGGCAGATGTGGTGTAGCGTATATGGATTTGTCCGAACGCAGTGGCGCCTCCTTGAGCTACTGATACTGATACTGATACTGATGCTGTAGGCGTTTGTTTACATCATGACGGGCACCGCAGCTGAGTGGTTAAAGCGTTGAACTTTCAATATGAGGGTCCCGGGTTCGAATCTCCGTAACGGCTCCTGGTGGGTACAGGGTGATGGTTCCGATCTCCCTGGTCAATATATGTGCACATCCGCTTGTGCCTGAACCCCCTTTGTGTGTATACGCCAGCAGAAGATCAAACACACACGTTAAAGATCCTGTACTTCATGTCAGCGTACGGTGGGTTATGGAAACAAGAACATTCCCAGCATGCACCCCCCCCCCCCCCGAAAACGGAGTATGGCTGCCTACATGACGGGGTAAAAACGGTCATACACGTAAAAGCCCACCCGTGTATACACGAGTGAACGTGGGAGTTGCAGTCCCTGAACGAAGGAGAAGAAGAAGAAGAGAAGTTTACCTCTGTGGTTTGGTCTGTTGTCTGTTGTGGTATGGTGACGTGGAGCGGAGCCCAAAGCCAAGATCGACCAGCTGGACAAATTCAGTTTCAAGAGGGTGAGGGTTTGAGGGCAGATCCATATACGCAACACCATAACTGCAGAAAACAACAACAGCAACAAAACACACACACACACACACACACACACACACACACACACACATAGGAACACAGATACAGACACACACAGACACACACACACACACAGACACACACACACACACACACACACACACACACACATACAACCACACGTAACACAACACGCTGATCAGCCCTCGAGATCCCGTCCTCAATTCGTGAACAACATTAACACAAAAAAACGAAATAAAATAGAATAAAATAAAAAGAAATAAAAAGAAATACATAAACAAGCAAGTAAATACATGGAAATACAGTGAAGGGAAAGATACGCAGAAGGAATGACACATAAAACAACAAGGGAAAAGGGCCAAGCGATGGAGGCCAAGATCGGCAGGACCACACTGACGTGAAGTCATCGACGTTTCAGTTTCAGTTTCAAGGGAATATCAAAGCGTGCGGACTGACCCATACACGCTACACCATATTGACTACTTAATGAATTTTAAAAGAGAGCAGATGCCTGACCATCGAAAAAACCCAACGCGCTTGTCAGGCTTTGAGAGGCATGGACGATAGACGTTTGTGTTGTGTTGTCACTTCACACTGCTTGACCGACCGGCAGTTCACGCTGTTTACGAACAACACAGGGCGCAATAGCCGAATGGTTAAAGCGTTGAACTTTCAATCTGAGGGTTCGGGGTTCGAATCTCGGTGTCGCCTGGTGGGTAAAGGGTGGAGATTGTTCCGATCTCCCAGGTCAACATATGTGCAGACTTGCCAGTACCAAAACCCCATTCGTGCGTATACGCACGCAGAAGATCAAATATGCACGTTAAAGATCCTGTAATCCATGTCAGCTTTCCATGGGTTATGGAAACAAGAACATAATCAGCATGCACAACCCTGAAAACGGAGTATGGCTGCCTACATGGTGGGGTAAATAAACAAAAACGGTCATACACGTAAAATGTTACATGTTTTTTTCTGAGTGTGTATGTGCGCGTGCCTGAAATATGATTGAACGACACAGGAAACGAATGATGAGCGCCCAATGGCAGCCGTCAGTCGGCTCTACCCAGGTAGGCAGCCTGTTGAGTAAATGACCCCGTGTTTGTAAAGCAGAGCTTGTTCTCTGATCGAGGATAAGCGCTATATAAGTATCCATATCAATCAATCAATCAAACCGTGGCAAAATCGGCAAGGCGTTCGAGTTCTGATCAAACGTCCACCAGTGGTTAGGGTTCGATCTTCCGTTTCGGCCTGGTGTTTGTTGTGTGTCCTTGAGTTAAGGCATTCTTCTCCGAATTTCCACTCCACCCTGGTGTTAATGGGTATCTGACATGGTTGGGAAAGTTTCTTCTTCTTCTTCGTTCGTGGGCTGTAACTCCCACGTATGTTCACTCGTATGTACACGAGTGGGCTTTTACGTTTATGACCGATTTTACCCAGCCATGTAGGCAGCCATTCTCCGTTTTCGGGGGGTGGGAAAGGTTATAAAACGGCGAGAAGGAGAGGACTGGCTCCCCGCATACCTGTGGCGAGTCCTGGTCACAGTGGTTATAAAATCACTGCCTCCCCCGCCTCCCCCTCCCCGAAGCTCCCCCCCCTCACCCCCTCGGCCAGGAAAGACTGTAGATCTTTAACCCTTTTTACCTTAAACTCAAAGTATTCTACAATAACAACAACACTGACGACGACAACAACAAGACAACCATTACTACTACTACAACTACTGCCACTACTACAACTACTGCTACACACGCGTCAATACAGAGGACCGCTGCGACGGTAGTGCAAGGTGTGAATGAGGTGTGGATGGTCGAAATCTCCGGAAGAGGTCAGGGGACATAGTGGGGAGGGTAGGGTGCATCGAGCTCAATAGAGATGAGGCGAGAAGAGGTGTGTGTAGGTGGGGAGGTAGAAGAGAGGACGGGGGAGGGGGGAGGGGAGGGAGGTGGGAGGGGAGGGGGTTGGGTATCGTCAATTCCATTCTTCTCGTGATGACATTTTTCACGGCTGGAGGCAGTCACTGCATGCATCTCCCTGTCCGTGCGTTGCTCAGACGCAGTGTAGATGTGTGGCTGGCATATGCCTGGCTACGTTTTCCATCTGGGGCCTTTTTTCCGCCACACGTAAATGTCATTTTCGCCAGGGAATGGTGGTCACGCCATACCGTCCTTTGTTGTTTACAGGAAACGGCAGTGTATAGCTGGACATACGTACATCCCAAATTAATGAAGGAAAAAAGAAGAAGAATACAACACACCCTAAAATGAAGAAATAAAGAATGGATACACCCCAAGGGATGGGGTAGGGCAGAGCATGGTGGGAGGCAGTGTGGTGGGGTGGAGGTGGGGGGATGGAGGGGGCGGAGGAAGGGGGTAGTGTGAAGCCAGGGACAGCATCATCGGTGTGGTGTCAGGCCAGTTAGTTACCAAGGCAGGACGACGCCCCAGGATATTGAAATATTCAAGGTTTCCAGCGTAGTTATTTATTCATCTATTATTATTATTCTTTCTTTCTTTCTTTTTCTTCGGTCTCTCGCGTTGTATTTAAGTTCTGAGTAAACGAGAGAACAATCTTGATGGTAATTGCTTATTTTTGTTGCTGGGGTTCACTGAGAGAGAGAGAGAGAGAGAGAGAGAGAGAGAGAGAGAGACAGACAGACAGACAGACAGACAGACAGACAGACAGACAGACAGACAGAGACAGTCACCACAACAAAGACAGAGATACAGAAGAGTCTACAGTGTTTAGGACAATTTGAAGCAGATGTTGAATTCAGAAATGGACAATACCCACTCAAGATATTTGTCAAGGGAAAAACAGACAACCTGTTTCGTCATCTTGTAGCTCCATGTCTTTCACGGTGTTGAGCTACAAGATGATATCGAGATTCATGTGGATTCTGTGGTCATCATGGCCAGCATCTGACCACAAACTGGAGGAAATTGCCCTGAAGAGCGCAAAAGATCCGCTGATCAAGGCAGCGATTCAGTACACACAGAATGGATGGCGCAAATACATGGCTGATGTGGAGATTGGCATTCGAGATTTGTACTCTCTTCGAAATGAACTGAGCGAAAGTAACGGTCACCTACTGAGAGGCAACAGGATCATCATTCCTCAGAGTATGAAAAAAGACATCATTGACAAAATTCATGCCGGACACAAAGGGATCAACAAATGCCGAGAACAAGCAAAAATGTTAGTCTGGTGGCCCGGTATCAACGAAACAATCACGCAAACAGTAGAAAACTGTCATCACTGCCAGGAGGGTAGGCCGACTCAAAGGAGCCACTCATCCCGACGGAACTTCCTGACTGTCCATTCCAAAGAGTAGCGGTGGACCTGTGTGAATTCAAAGAAAGAAACTACTTAGTCCTCATCGACTCCTGCTCTCGCTACCTGGAGATTGGTCAGCTGACCAGCATGCATTCAACAACAGTGATAGATAGAATGAAAAACATTTCCTCCAGACATGGAGTGCCAGAGACTGTCATCACAGACAATGGGACACAGTTCACATCTCGTGAATTTCAAAAGTTTGCTGATGACTGGGGATTTTCCCACAAGACGTCAAGTCCTCATCACCCTCAGTCCAACGGAGAAGCAGAACGAACTGTGCAGCTCGCTAAGAAAATCTTAGCGCAGCAAGACCCATTTTGGGGTCGCAACAAAAAGAACTATGATTCAAATCATGGAGCACAGTCACTACCAGAGCTTATGCCGGGTGACCCAGTTCTCCAAAAGCTGGACAATGAGAAGAAATGGACAAACCCAGGCATTGTTGTGAAGCAGTTTTCCCCACAGTCCTACTTGATTGTCACTTCAAAGGGCCAAATCCGACGCAACCGCCGTCATTTCAAGCTGACGAAAGACACCAGTCATCATGGTCAGGTCGATCAAGGGCTCAGCCGAGCCGAGGTAGCAGGACAGACTCCAATGTCTTGCATGCCTGATCCTGGTCCTTCCCCTGCCAAGTCCATGTCCCTGAATCCTGACCAAGTATTCCCTTTCCTGTCCCCGCAATCCCTGTCCAAACCTGACCAGAACATGCAGTCTCCAATAAAGCTGCAGTCCAGAGGTCTTCATGGTCCTGCAACGGGCGCCGCTACTCGCTCTGGTGCCTCATCTTCTGGTGGTACGAGCCCGGTGGAGCCACTGAAGCAGATGTCCCCTGGTGCCAGCAGCTGTGTCCAGCCTGCGTTCCTGGTTTTCCGCCCGCCGTGATGTCTTCACCACTGGTGACAACCCGCAGTGGACACCAGATCAACAGACCAGCCCGGTTCCACGAGTGAACCGGCTTCCAGTCCAGTCTTCATAAAAAAGTCAGTGCAGTTTTTATTTCATTTTGTTTCGTTTTGTTAGTTGCCCACAATGACAGACATTCGTGTTCAAGGTATGAACATTTGCTGAAAGCAAAAAAGACATTTATGTTTGAAGAACAATCATATTTATTTTGAAATATGCTTCTACACTCCTAATCCTCAAAGACTAAAGTTTATCGACATTTGATGTCCATCAATCTCAAAGGAAGGGAGATGGAGCGTGGTTCGTTTGGAGCGTTTGTCAGTCGCGTTCGTTCGCGTATTAATACATTTCCGTCATTTCCGATACACGGGTCCGACAGAGGGGAACTTGGGAGCACTCACCCCAGCCGGTCTTGTCGTGAATACATGGAGGAATAAATGTTTAGTTTAATTCAACATTACAGTGTTCAGTCGTGGTTTTATGCTGAGAACTCTTGTGATCAAGGACCCAAGTATTATTAGTGTAGAAAACACTACATGCAGTACGAGTGTGTAGGTGAAGTGCTCTCTCTCTCTCTTCTCTATCTATCTATAAAAGAATTATTTTCTGTAAGTTGGACTTTGCACTACAAGCTTGGAAGGCTCGTTGGATGATACATGATCTATCTATCTGTCTATCTATACATATATAGGTCTCACCAGTTACCAGCGTTCCTACACATGACGTAGCTCCACAACCCTTCCCTAGACCCCAGATCTTCGTCTGCTGAGTCAAGCCACGAAAACAGTCGCCGCACCCCACAGTCCCACGAGTCTTTCTTCACTTTCACGGGCGCCGGACACAGTGTGAACCAACTGACCTACATTTTGTCCAGTCACTTTCCACCCAGACCATCAGCGAGGATGACGACAGAAAGAACTATGGGGAAAAAAAAACACTTGCTCCTCAGGATTGTAGATAACACGCCCGACACTGGAAAGCCTTTTGATGAGAACTACATGGTAAAGTCTCTGGTGAGAACGCCGTGGTCTCCATATCATTATTATTTGCCAGACGCATGGGGTTGTCAGAAGTCCCGGTCCACAGAAAAGAAAGGCTGGAAAGATGAGCAGAGGAAGGGGGCTGGAGGGTGAGGTGGGGGTAGTGTCTGAGCTCTGTCATGCTTGGGACACAGGCTGGAATGAGGAACTTCAGCGCCATTCTTGTTACCATGGCGATCATGAACAGAAATACCAAGGACTGATTGCAGAAGCTTGTATGTGAGGAGTGTTTTAGACGCGCCAGGCTGAAGGCTTGTATGTTTGAGGAGTGTTTTAGACGCGCCAGGCTGAAGGCTTGTATGTGAGGAGTGTTTTAGACAGGATAGGCCGAAGGCTTGCATGTGAGGGGTGTTTCAGACAGGAAAGGCTGAAGACTTGTATGTGAGGAGTGTTTTAGACAGGCCTGGCGGAAGGTTTGTATATGAGGAGTGTTTAGACAGGCAAAGTGGAAAACTTCTTCTTCTTCGTTCGTGTGCTGCTACTCTCACGTTCACTCGTATGAAGGCTTGAATGTGGAAGGCTTGACTGTTAGGAGTGTTTTAGATAGGCAAGGCAGAAGTATTCGAGGAGTGTTTTATACAGGCAAAACGGAAGGCTTGTATGTGAGGAGTGTTTTAGACAGGTCAGGCGGAAGTATCTCATCAAAATGGTGACAGTCAAGAACAGCCACTTTTTTACGTGTGACGTGTGCATGTCATGGCAGGACTTGTTATGTGTGCATGTCATGGCAGAACGTGTTATGCGTGATTTGTGCATGTCATGGTAGAACGTGTTATGTGTGCATGTCATGGCAGAACGTGTGACGTGTGCATGTCATGGCAGAACGTGTTATGTGTGCATGTCATGGATAAACATGTGACGTGTGCATGTCATGGCAGAACGTGTGACGTGTGCATGTCATGGCAGAACGTGTTATGTGTGCATGTCATGGATAAACATGTGACGTGTGCATGTCATGGCAGAACGTGTGACGTGTGCATGTCATGGCAGAACATGTGACGCGTGCATGTCATGGCAGAACGTGTTATAAGTAACGTGTGCATGTCATGGCGGAACGTGTTATAAGTAACGTGTGCATGTCATGGCAGAACGTGTTATAAGTAACGTGTGCATGTCATGGCAAAAGGTGTTACTTGTGACGTGAGCATGTCATGGCAGAACGTGTTATAAGTAATGTATGCATGACATGGCAAAACGTGTTATAAGTAACGTGTGCATGTCATGGCAAAAGGTGTTACTTGTGACGTGAGCATGTCATGGCAGAACGTGTTATAAGTAATGCATGCATGTCATGGCAAAACGTGTTACTTGTGACGTGAGCATGTCATGGCACAACGTGTTATGTATTATGTGTGCATGTCATGGCAGGACGATCGCTCCCTCAAACGCCACCAAGGCGGACATCATGTGATGCAGAGTATACCCTGGTGGGTGGCCTCATAATGTTATGTGTCTGGCACTCTGACAACCTGATTGTTGCTCTCTCTCTCTGTGAGGAGGAAGGGTAGGGGAACCTCTATAAATGGCGTGGAAGTATCCCCACTAGAAGGACACATACACTGGGACAGATAGAGAAGTAACGAATGCTTGATGAATACCAGTACTGGCAGGTCTGCACTTGACTTTGGTGACCGGAAAAAAATGCACCCTTTACCCACCAGACCCCGTTACTGAGATTCGAATCCGGGATCCTCAGATTGATAGTCCGACGCTTTAACCACTCGGCTATTGCGCCCGTATTGTAGTGATGCGTAGTGTCTTCTGATGGGTGGCCTCATAATTATCTGTGTCTGGCACTCTGACACCCTGAATGTTGCACTGTTTGGGGGATGTGGGGGGAAAGGATGAGGGGTGGGAGAAGGAATCAATAAAACGTGCGTAGGAGTAACTCCAACAGGAGGACACAGACACTGGGACAGAAGAACAGGCCATAAATGCCTGATGAATACCAGTACTGGCAGAGGAGTCCAATCCATCAGCACCCGATGAATCTCTGACCCACATAAAGAGCTACAGGGCAAATGCTTATTTCAATGGTAAATCAGCACCGTCCTCTAGTGATCTGCCAATGATCCCAATATGATGACAATCAAGGGAAGCGAAATCATCGATATTGATAGGTTTGCTAAAGCCATGTGCACTGTGACCTGATACACTTTCGATGAAAACGTATGCATTGGTGGAGATCTATATGATGGAACAGTGGGGGCCGTTCTACCATAGGCGATCCAGCAATCTTGATGACACGTTTAGGTTTCCATGAATACGGCCGTCAGATGAAGAGATACGCGGGTACGGGTCAGGATGTGTCAATCTCCAGTTGTGTTAAGCGGAAACAATATATGAATATGAAATGCAACACGGCTCTCTTTTGTCTCGCAGTCTCCGACACACTGTCTTGTTGGATGGTTAGAAAATATAGTATAGCATACATAGTATGGTATAGTATAGCACAGTCTAGTATGATATGGTGTAGTGTGGCATTCCTTTTGCGTTGCATCTATTGAATCGTATTGTGTTGCGCAGAGTTGCGCTGTGTTGTATTGTATAGTTCATCGTATCGTCTCTTCCTCATTTTTTTCTTCCTTCTTCTACTTCTCATTCTTGACCTTTTGTTTTCACCACCACACAACCCTCCTCCTTCTCCTCCTTCCACTGTGTGTTGTTATTGTCCGTCTGTTTATTTTTCCAACGGAATCATCAAAGCAAATTGAAATCTACCTGTGCCTTACGCACCTATCCAACCACACATATCAATCTCGGAGTCTAGTTAATAATAATAATAATAATGGTATTTATATAGCGCTGGATCTTGTGCAGAGACAAATCAAAGCGCTTTCGCACCAGTCATTCACACGCATGCATAACTCTAATACTGTAGAAACTAAAGACAAGGAAGGGCAGGCAAGGGAGGCTATTTTGGGAAGAGGTGGGTTTTAAGGCCAGACTTGAAAGAGCTGAGTGTGGAGACTTGACGAAGCGAAAAAGGAAGTTCATTCCAATCGCAAGGTCCAGAAACAGAGAAAGAACGGCGGCCAATAGTCGAGTGTTTGAATCTGGGTATGTGTAAACAGAGTGGATCCGAGGCCGATCGTAGTGAGCGAGATGGAGTGTAGAGGTGAAGGCAGCCGCAGAGATAGGAAGGGGCAGTTTTGTGAATGCATCTATAACATAGAGTGCTGATCTTGTACTTTATTCGGTGTGAGACAGGGAGCCAGTGGAGATGTTGCAAAAGAGGAGTGATGTGCTCAGATCTTTTCTTTCTGAGGACGAGTCGGGCAGCAGAGTTTTGTATGCGCTGAAGGGGCTGAATGGTTCCTCTCTGTCTCTCCGTAAGTGTCTTTTCCTGCCACACCCCACCCATCTCTTTCTACCTCTTCGTGTGAACATTGAAATCACAGTAACTTTAAAGCGCATTTGCATGGATGAAAATGCTCTCTCCTTAATAATGATAATAATGATGGGCATTTATACAGCGCATTTCTCCAGAAATACTGCTCAAAGCGCTTTACATTTCGTTCCCCATTGCACTCACCGTCTTCTCATCAATACCCCTCTCCACCGCCATCCCACCCCCATCCACCACACACTCTCACACAAGGGGACCACATGAAAAAAAAAAGTTGAGAAAAAGAAAAAGATGTGTACTACCACATGCATAATACTGATTGAAAAAGAACAAAACAAAGCATAAACACGAGAGGCAAGGCCTTCAAGACTCACTTGTGATACACTTAAAAAAAAAAAAATCTAATCGTTAAAATGTGTTCTGTATTTGTTATTATAAAGCTTCGGGTTAAAAAAAAAGAAAAAAAGTCCTAACCAGATTCGAACCCCGCGTGTTCGGTTGAGAAGAAACTGTCTTACCCATTACACTATCGTGGCTCCTTTACTGACATTCTAAAATTTAATATTTGAACATACTTTTTAAAGGGCGATAAATCAATTGCGGTATTCGCAGTGAGAACGCTGTTTAAATCATATTATTCTTGTGTATCTTGGGCATTCAAAAAATCTTTAAGGGCAATAAAAATTCTTTTTTTAAGTCCGCAGTAAAGGGGACGTGGCTATCGCTGCAATCACACTGCAACATTTAGCCGTTTTCTCTAGATCTAGATAGATGTACAAGTTTAGTTACACCCGCCGGGAATGTAGTACGACACGGTCGATTCAATTTCTCTTTTATGTTCATTCTAGTTTTATAGTTTTAAAGTTGATATGAAAATTTAGTATTTTGTTAAACTAATAACATGTAGAGCCAAGTACAAGTACTTCTAAACGTCGTAAGAAGTGAAAAGGACTTTATTTTGAGAAAAGTCAAGACTGGAAATTTTTTCGTTTCATCGTGATCAGTTCAAGGTTATTAACTCGCATGGTTTACAATTTTTAACTGTGAATTCCGACTGATTCTGTGGATATTTTTATGGCAGTTTGGGGCATAATCCAGTAAGTGATGAGGCGTTCACAAATCCTTCTCTGAATAAATATTTAACGGTCTCCTTCTCCAACTTTCCATCACATGTTATCGTGTATTGTCCATTGAATATAGGATTGAACGGGCAGGTCAACAACTGGAAGCAAAATAGCGTCGTTCGCGTTCGCGAAGAATATGAGCACGCGCTTTGAATGTGTATAAATATGTGTGCGCAATTGATTTTTGCCCATGACCTTCAGGGATCAGCCAATAAATCTGTAAAGTCCACTCGTCGTATTGATTTTAGTATTTTCCGAAAAAGACCACTTGGGCGAATGAACATAGTGAAAGCCCTGTACACAGAGTAAAACACACAAGCTTTTTATGTATTGAGTATAATTTCAAAATGTAATGTTTAAGATGAGAAAGATCAGTTTAAGTCCCCTAGCATTGATTACAGATTAATTTCTCTTTTTTACTATCTGCACCAAAACGTTTGTAAATAAATAAAACTTTCATGCTTAGCAAAAGAAGTTCCTGTTTGAACAAAAAATGATAATAATGACTGCTCTTGTTGTTGTGTCAGAATATCAGATCAAAGTGCCAAGTTTAGAGAATACAAAAAATATGAATATAACAGTAAATACAGTTTGCATATAATTTGGCTTCTTTTTCTATTTTTTTGTGCCCATCCCAGAGGTGCAATATTGTTTTAAACAAGATGACTGGAAAGAACTGAATTTTTCCTATTTTTATGCCTAATTTGGTGCCGATCTTAAGTTTCATTGTGCCAATCCTTTTCGTCATCCGTGTTAATTTTGTGATGTATTTTTGTATCAGGTGGACGTTCCCTGCATTGGTCTTGTGTCAGAAAGTGAAATAATACACTGGCTGTTCGCACGGAGAGAACGTGGAGGCGCGCTCATTTCAATGTTTGAAGACGAGGACATGATCGTTGTTAGCAATTACTTTCTAGCGAGAAAAAACACTTCTGTCATGCAACGGAAGTTTTTCGCTTTTTCTCCCTTATCCTGTTCTTGTTCTGTCCAAAAGAGAGAACTAGCTACCCTGCGCACAACTCAGTGTTACAGGAAGAGGGCATTGCCATCTTTAGCGTTGTCTTTCTTGGTCAAATGGTTTTCTCATGCAATGCGAGCATTTTTCTTGATCCTGTTCTTGTTCCCAACCAGAGGATAATTAGATATCTGATAATGTCGCTCTTCTCATCCATCCGTCCATTCATTCTTTTTAAATGTTGTTTGTGTTGGCTAGTTATTGCAAAAGCTTGTACAATGTTTATTTCTTTCTGCGGCATCAGTCAGTTGCTTGTGTGGGGGAGTAATTGTGTGCTTGTGCATCAGTGAGTAGAAGTGTCCATATGACTGACTTACCCCTAATTATTACTGATGAATTAAACAAACAAAAGAATAAAAATCGACAAGAAAAAAAACAACAAAACCACCACAAAAAAAATCAACAACAGCCCCCTCCCCTTCCAAAACAAACAAACAACAACAAAACAAACAAATTAACCCATCCTGTTGTTCTTGCCAGTTTCCTCCCCTATCCCTTCACTGTCACTGTTGATCGATCAGGCCAGAGTCTCAGCAGGTCTGGGACTTCAACTCACTGCACTCAGTTTGCAAAATCACGGACATCAGCCGTCATCACAAATCCTGCACGCTTCTCCTCAAATCACCACTACCAGAAATGATTTCTGATTGGTCCGTTTGTTTGTGATGACGTCAAAATCAAGCGTGCGGGAAGTCCTCTTTGAAATGCAGATGGCCGCTAACGTCGCAAGCGCAACTCGAGAAAGGAAATCGAGGAGTGATCTTTGGGCCCTGAGCACAGTTTGTAAAGGCCAGCCAGCCATTTGGACTGAATGTGTAAACAGCCCCAGAGTCTGAAAGGAAGACGTCAGATGTCGCTGGACATTTGAATGTCAGTGAAATGCTCTGCTGCCAGGACAAAGAGTGAAAATTGTCTTCCAGTTACACTGCTGTGTGTGTGTGTGTGTGTGTGTGTGTGTGTCATTTCGCCCACAGTAGAAACTAGTCTTTCAGAAGATGCCCATTTTAGACGTCAAAGATATGACTGAAGCATCCTCGATTTCAGTGCTATCAGATTTATGTTGCTGGAATCTAGTTAGTCTTTCTGCTCGACATTCTCTCTGTACGGAGGCACTGGCTTTGATTTCTTGACCCGCCCCCCCCCTGCCCCTATCCGCCCTCCCTTTAAAAAAAAATTTTTTTTTGTTACATCTAAACAGGTCATTAGACTGGGAATTACATTTACAAAGTAAACGGTTTCTGGGTCGAATCCACGCCTTTCTATGGCACAAAGGCTATACTGAGACGCGTAAAAGATAAAAGAAGAAAAAAAAGTATGGTTGTTGGATTACAAATGTCACCTTCCCAGTTTCTCTCTCTTTGTTCTTAAGTTTAAACGACGTTTTTTTGGTGTGGACTTCTTGCAACAGAGTTAGAGATACTGCGCTGACGAAGATGACTTTTGATATCGACACAGTCATTCAAGTATTGTGCACGCTACAAGAAGTGATATTTAAAGAGTACTTTGTTTTAACATTAACGAAAAACGTGTTATTCAATCTGTTACAACTGCCACTGGCCGCTGTCGCTTCTGTGTGTGTGTGTGGGTGAGCTGGTGCGAATGGGGTGAGGGGTACGCATTGGGGTAAAGTTCCAATAAAGTCGGTGGAGGGGGTGGGGGGTGGGGTGGGGGTGGGGGGGACCGAAACAGCATGAAGGAATTGGGGACAGTACGGGGGAGGACCTTCCAGAACGGCCACTGAAGCCACCACTGTATGACAGGTCAAGACACTTACAAGGTTCTTTCGTAGGCATCTCTGGTGAAACTGCTCAAGTTGTTGAATGTGACGGCGATACGTCGTCCATGTTTCACAGCAGTACAACAAGGTGGTCAGCACAACAGCTCTGTAGGTTGTTGTACAGCTGGGTCTCCAACCTCCAGGTCCTAGAGAGGAGCGGCCTGCCCAGCATCGAAAGCCTTCTGATTCAGTGCCAGCTACGCTGGACAAGACACGCTGTCCACATGACAGACAGCAGGATCCCGAAGATGCTTTTGTATGGCCAACTGAAGGAAGGCCACCGTGAACTTGGAAGACCCTGCAAGCGCTTCAAGGACACCTTGAAGACAAACCTCAGAGCCTGTGACATAGACATCGCTTCCTGGGAAACTGATGCCCTTGACCGCTCTCACTGGAGGATGCTGTGCTCTAGTGGCATAAAGACGTTTGAAAACAAGAGAACGCTGGCCATTAAGGAGAAGCGTGAGCAAAGGAAGCAGGGCTCAACTTCTGGAGACGTTTTCCCTTGCAACACCTGTGGGAAGTGCTGCGCATCCAGAATCGGCCTCTTCTCTCATATGAGGACACACACCGACAGATAAGCCTGCCTGCCTACTCATCCGTTGGTCCGACGGGAGACTCCACCACAGGTATTATAGCCTGCTTTTGATATTTTAATAGGCTAATTCATGATAGAATTTAGAATATATTGTTTGTACTGTTCAATTGATCTTTTACTAGCTCCATTTTTTTCGAAACGGGCACACACACACACACACACACACACACACGCGCGCGCGCGCGCGCACTCGCAAACAAAAAACAAACACGCACGCACCCACGGAAATGTAACAACACTAAGAGACAAACACAGGCAGAAGGACAAACAGACAAACAGCGAAAAGTACAGGTGGACAGAAAGACAAATAGTTAGAGAGAAAAGACTGTAATATAAAAAAGAAGCAAAGGCACAAAACATATTCAATCAATCTGACACATAGAAAAACGAAAATGATATACTTGGACCACACCAGACCAGACCAGACCAGATGATTAATTCAGATAGGCCATAGGCTCTACTGAAGGGGTGTAAACAAAGTGAAGTAATGAATCAACCCTTTTGTCTGTAGAAAAGCAAATACAACATACTTAAGGTATGAATACATTAAAAATGCAGTGTTTATGTAACATCTCTTATCCGTTTGAGAGATTTATACAGAAATATTGCTAAATGTTTACTAGTTTCATTATCAGCAGATGAGAGGGGGGATGTTAACTTGACTCTTGTGGGGAAGTTCCAGTATGATTGCGGAATCAATTCTGTTCTCAAGTCATGAAGAGCAGGGCACTCCAAAACGAAATGTGTTTCATCTTGACTTGTAGAATTACACAAGTTACATGAGCGATTTACGACCAAAGCCTGGCACACTGAGTCAACAGGAGACAGGCAGAAAGAGACAGAACGTGAGTGCGAGCCAGAGAGCAAGAGACAGAGACAAGTGGAGTAAAGGGGAGAGAGAGGATGATAAGCACACACAGACACATAGACACACACACACACACGCGCGCGCGCACACACACACACACAAACACGCACACACACACACACACCCGTCTAATATCACTAAACAATGAAAAGAACTAAACTAAACAACCAACTCTCTCTCTCTCTCACACACACATACACACAAACACACACACATACATACACGCGCGCGCGCACACACACGCACACATACATACTCATAACACACACACACACACACCCGTACACATACATTCAAACAGTACACTATGCATCAGTATGTATCGGGTAACGTATCATTCCTTGATTCTTGCGGGAGAAACTGTCCTTACAAGTCACCCGAGAAAATAATATTAATGCCGGTAGTTTTATCTCCGCTTGCACAGCTTGGATTTAACCTGAAACATGTCAAGGTTCACCTAGTACTAAGAGGAACATTACTTGAACTGGAATCAGACGTTTGAGGCCTGTGAAGGCATGTTCGTCGTTCAATTAGATACAGTATACCAGCATGCGTGGCCTAATGATAGCATACTGGATCATAAATACTTGGAGAGTTGGCCCATGAGCGTCTAACCTAGTCTTGAAAGATGATATGATTGGGGCAGTCACAACACTGTCTGGCAAACCGTTCCATTTATTAACGACTCTCTCATTAGTCCTGCCTCCGGCTAAATCAAATTCAGAATAAAAAATTCAGAATAAAAAATAAATTAGTTATTGATAAATCACAGTCATTTGAAAAGTAAGAACATTAACCATATCATTGTTTGGATATTTACACGGAGAACAACTAAATACGACCGTCTCTCTCTCTCTCTCTTATTATTATTATTATTATTTTTTTTTTTTACAACGTCTGTCATCATGTTGGTTTTCAGGAAGCCACACCGAAAATGAAGAAGTGACTTTGCAACATGAGCACAGGTTGAGACTCTGATAACGTAAAAGATACTCAAACATTCCCCACGAAACGATACGAAAAAAGAAGACGATAATGACAAAAGATGAGAAAAAAAATTGTGAAGATTTTTTTTGTTCTTTAATTAAAAACAAACGTAAGGCATCGTATTTATTCGGACCCATCCCTTTTCCAAAACATATAAAATCTGTTCAGTCATGACAGACTGTCATAGGGAAATACAGGCCTGCAAAAATTTTCAAAATATGTAAAGGTTCACAGTCAGAGCATTTTGGCTCGACAAAACGTCCAAAACTATATGAATAGTAACAGTTAGGCAAGGGGGTAAAAACGGAACCGTAGGCTCGTAAAAACAGTCCAGCAGACATATACACCGAGTCTATCAGATAACAGCCAAGATCTCTAATCCACAGCTCTCCACGTTCAGCATGGCAGCTTTGAGGGTCAGATATCTCCGAACCGGCAGATGCTCTGTTGTCTTTACAGAGGCTCTGTTACGGCGTGTGAGACAGTTAGGCTGACCATAAGCTCCACACCTACAGGCTCCGTCAGGGCATAGAGATCGTCACGGCTCAGAGCTGACACACCTGGTGTGTGTTATGACTGTGCAGAAGCAGTCTTTAAGAGCTTTGTTTCGAAAACCCATGGATTCTTATGATGGTTTTTGTTGACAAGTAAAGAGAAAATATGGGATGGACTGATGGACTGTGTTTTGTTACAGTCAAGAGAGGGGGGTTAAACGGAAATCCAGGCCCGTAAAAACTGTCCAGCAGACATATACACCAAGTCTATCAAATAACAGCCAGGATCTCTAATCCGCAGCTGTCCACGTTCAGCATGGCAGCTTTGAGGGTCAGGTATCTCCGAACTGGCAGATGCTCTGTTGTCTTTACAGAGGCTCTGTTACGGCGTGCGAGACAGTTAGGCTGACCATAAGCCCCACACCTACAGGCTTCGTCAGGGCATAGAGATCGTTACAGCTCAGAGCTGACACACCTGGTGCGTGTTATGACTGTGGAAGCAGTCTTTAAGAGCTTTGTTTCGAACATTATGGATTTCGTATCATTATTTTTGTTTTCCACCAAAACACCATCAGCAAGAACAGGTGGGATGGATTAAAGGTAGATTCTACAACAGGTTGGATGGATTAAAGGTAGATTCTGTGATCAAAACACCATCAGCAAGAACAGGTGGGATGGATTAAAGGTAGATTCTACAACTGATGGGATGGATTAAAGGTAGATTCTGTGACGCGGCATAGTGTATAAGGTGCATTGGTTTTGGGAACACTAAAAACAAAATAATTTAATGCGATGGCGATACAATCAACTGACATGGTCTCACAAGGTTATGTCCATAAACAATTCTGTATACTCCTTTACCCAGTTAAGGAACGAAAAGAAGAAGAAAAAAAACAAACAAAACAACCTGTCCAATGCCGCTCCTATCAACAGCGGGGTAAAAAAAAGAATCTCAATCAGTTTTGCTAAAAATAATATTCATTTTACAAAATCAAACAAGTAGGTAAAAACATAGAACGTGGACCCTGCAGAAAAAGAAATCAGACAAACGGAGACTGTTTTTGAAAGATTGCCTGACATTATTAACCTTCGACATGAAATCGGGCTGAATGTAAATCAATACCCAAAAAACATCAAACAGACGTAGTAAAAGAAAACGGAAATCAATTTCTTGTCGTATCTTGCACAGAATCTTTAAGAAAGCAAAGCGCTGTTATTTTTGATAGATTGCATGGTCAGCCTACAGTTTGATCCTATGAGTTGGGACTGTTATTGTCGTGGTTATGTGAAGATGCACCAGCCACTTCAAAATTTCTGAAATAAAAAACCTTGATAGATTTGGAAGTGTTGCTTGAAAATCCCCAAATTTGACATAACCATTTCAACTCTCGTGTTTTACGAAAAACGAATGTTATGCCCATACAGCCCACGACCAAACTGATGCAACATGTATTGTTTGCGTTGAAAACCGCCATTGACAAATCATGCTAGCATTTCTTACCTCGGACTTTAAAAACAGGCCTCGTTGCAGACGAAACAACCGTTTCCGAAGTTCAAACTGGGAGAAGCCAAAGTGTGACAGAACATCAAATCTTTGTTTTCAGCGTCACTGAGTCCATGCAATTATTCCCCTTGATCTTTACATGACATGTTGACAGGCATCCACTTCTGGCATAAAACGTCAACAGTTGAAAAGGAGAGTGCAAGCACACACACACACGGAGAGAAATGAATAACAAAGGAACCAAAAAGACTCATAATGTAGGTAGTACAACCGTCTCTGAGGCTGTCAGCGGAAAACAACTGCTCACCACTACAAGACCAGACCATGACCCCGTCAGTGAACAAGTGTTCACCTCACTGTCACAGCACTTCGAGGAAAGTGACTGTTAGTCCCACGCTGTTTTGTTGTTGTTGTTTTACAATCCTATGCTTTCTCTCTCACACACTTTTTCTCAGAGCTTAGCCTTGGTACCTCCATATTTCTCCTCTCCTCCCGTCTCTCCACAGGTTGCATGTTTCTGATCAATACACCATAAGCGATCCACTGACTTTTTTCTTGCAGTCAGCGGGTCTGACCCAAAGCATCTTTCTGAAATCCTCCCATTATTATCTATACTCCGAGTTGCCAACCCTGTTCTTCTTCTGATACTTGACTTCTCAGGATACCTCACGTCAGAAGTAAGACCTACAGACACATGATTTTTTTTCCATTTTCATTTCAATCGCCAAAAACGTGGAACACACTCCCTGAAAACCTCCGACATTCTGACTCCTCACTTCTTTCAAATCTGGTCTCAAAACTCACCTCTTCCCTTTGCAGTAAATTTCGTTGTGACAGGTCCACTCCTTTGCGTGTTGTGTGCTTGACTATGTGTGTCACTATATGTGTGGCATCGTCGTGTTTACTCCATATGAATATTCTAAAGTGGATACTTAATTAACTGTTATTAAAGAAAAATGGATCGAAGGGCTTCTTTCAGTTTCGGTCAGCCTGTTGTCAGACTGGTTTGTGCAGATCTATACATGTAGCAGTGTGCCTGAGGCGATGTCAACGTCTCCTTTACGGCCAAATTGAAATAATTTCTTAAATAATCGAGATATATCGAAAACATGATCTGAATGGTGTTATTACCTCAAATACAATTATATCTTATTGCGCTAAAAAGACCCATACCATTAGATATTAGATTTGG
>NC_134880.1:47848036-47873036 GCF_041734735.1 Babylonia areolata | reverse complement strand
AAAAAAATCGAAGTCAGAGACAAGAAATCATAGCCTGTGCCTTCGTAAAGAGAGAATATCGAACAGGAAGGCTAACTGGATACCGGGAAAAGAAATCTGATAATACAGATATCGAGGAAGCTTCTGTTATATCTTTGATGTGTAAGATAGACATTTTCGTTTTTTTTTATTTTATTTTTTTTAAATATCCAACAAAATTACTGGAAATTGATTTTCAGCAAACAACATAATATGATTAACACACACACACGCACACACACACACACACACACACACACACACACACACACACACACACACACACACACACACACACACACACACACACACACACACATGTCGGAAGAGAATGTCTTGACCAGTCTTTTTTCTCCCTTTTTCTTAAACTATAGATTTCCATACATAAATGTATAATGGTGTAGTGTGTGTGCGTGCATTCGCGTGTGTGTTTGTGTGTATGTGTGCGTGTCCGTGCGTGTATGCATGTGTGTGTGTGTGTTTGCGTGCGTGCGTGTGCGTGGTGCGCGTGTGCATGTGTGTGTGTGTGTGTGTGTGTGTGTGTGTGTGTGTGTGTGTGTGTGTGTGTGTGTGTGTGTGTGTGTGTGTTCTTGTGGGTTCAACAGTCAAGTGTTATGTTCCCTCTCGAAAATCGATACTAAAGAAACATATGAACTTTTAAAAAAAATACTGATACATAATACATATTTTTCCAATCAGAGCCATATAGTTAACAAATCTGTCATTTCTTTTCGGATGCTGAGGTTCCTTCACTCCAAACAGAATGACAGTAGTGGTAACGTAATGTTTGTTCCTCGTTTAATGTTTGTTCAATAAAGTTCCATAGGTTTCGGACCAAAGGGCAATCACAGAAAAAGTGCTCAATGAAATCAATTTGGTCTGGGCAGTATGGGCATCTGAAGTTTTTTCTTTAACTTGCATTTCATTTAAGAAAATATTTGTGGGATATATATTGTGTAGTATTTTCCAGTGAAATACTCTTAATCTAGTTTTTCTTGTGGTTATCACAGCTCTTGACCAGAGAGATTAATACAGATCAGAATTAGATTTTCTGAACCAGAATTTACAAGCTGTTGGAGTTATCGTTTGCTAGATTTTTTTGTTTCAAGTTTCGTTTATTGTCTTCGGCTTTGAATTATATAAACCTGAGCAGCATTTTTCTGTTTCGTTTTCATTTTCTGCACTCTGTATTCACCGGATCCACTGTTTTGGAATGAAGCTAACTAAAGCGTTACAATCAAAGAAGTTTTTACCTATGAGGTTCTGTATTTCAGTCAATGACGAAAGTCGTTTTTGATCATGATGCATGATGTCACTAAATTGTTCAATACCGTTTATATGTCAGTTTTCAAAGTACAGAGTCTTTTTTTTAAGTATTAAGAGTATTGTTAAGCAACAACTGATGCCGGAAATTATTACTATCTGCTTAATGCAATGTCATTATGTGTTTTTTTTTGTTTTTTTTAGTCCAAATACGTAACGATAACCTTCAAGAATTCATTATCATTATCTGCGTTTATTTTCGGTTCAAAGAGGAATCATTTCAGACTCTGGGGCTGTTTTTGCACATTCAATCCTGATGGGTGGAATTTACAAACTTTCCAGGGACCGAAAGATCACTCCCCAATTTCCGTTCTCGGGTTGCTTTTGCAAAGTTAGCAGCCATCTGCATTTATTTTTAGTTCAAAGAGGACTTCCAGTTGCTTGATTTTAACGTCATCACAAACAAACAAAAGGACCAATGGGAAATCATTTCCAGTAGTGGTGATTTGAAGAGAAGCATACAGGATTCGTGCTGACAGCTGATGTCCGTGATTCTGACACAGTGAGTGCAGTGAGTTGAAGTCCCAGTCCTGCTGACACACTGACCTGATCGATCAACAGTTAACAAATCTGTCATTTCTTTTCGGACGCTGAGGTGCCTTCACTCCAAACAGAATGACAGTAGTGGTAATGTAATGTTTGTTCCTCGTTTAATGTTTGTTCAATAAAGTTCCATAGGTTTCGGACCAAAGGGCAATCACAGAAAAATTGCTCAATGAAATCAATTTGGTCTGGGCAGTATGGTCATCTGAAGTTTTTTCTTTAACCTGCATTTCATTTAAGAAAATATTTGTGGGATATATATTGTGTAGTATTTTCCAGTGAAATACTCTTAATCTAGTTTTTCTTGTGGTTATCACAGCTCTTGACCAGAGAGATTAATACAGATCAGAATTAGATTTTCTGAACCAGAATTTACAAGCTGTTGGAGTTATCATTTGCTAAATTTTGCTTCAAGTTTCGTTTATTGTCTTCGGCTTTGAATTATATAAACCTGCGCAGCATTTTTCTGTTTCGTTTTCATTTTCTGCACTCTGTATTCACCGGATCCACTGTTTTGGAATGAAGCTAACTAAAGCGTTACAATCAAAGTTTTTACCTATGAGGTTCTGTATTTCAGTCAATGACGAAAGTCGTTTTTGATCATGATGCATGATGTCACTAAATTGCTCAATACCGTTTATATGTCAGTTTTCAAAGTACAGAGTCTTTTTTTTAAGTATTAAGAGTATTGTTAAGCAACAACTGATGCTGGAAATTATTACTATCTACTTCATGCAATGTCATTATGTGTTTTTGTTTGGTACAAATACGTAACGATAACCTTCTTCCAGAATTCATTATCATTATCTGCGTTTATTTTCGGTTCAAAGAGGAATCATTTCACACTCTGGGGCTGTTTTTGCACATTCAGTCCTGATGGGTGGAATTTACAAACTTTCCACGGGACCGAAAGATCACTCCCCAATTTCCGTTCTCGGGTTGCTCTTGCAAAGTTAGCAGCCATCTGCATTTATTTTTAGTTCAAAGAGGACTTCCAGTTGCTTGATTTTAACGTCATCACAAACAAACAAAAGCACCAATGGGAAATCATTTCCGGTAGTGGTGATTTGAAGAGAAGCATACAGGATTCGTGCTGACAGCTGATGTCCGTGATTCTGACACAGTGAGTGCAGTGAGTTGAAGTCCCAGTCCTGCTGACACACTGACCTGATCGATCAACAGTGACAGTGAAGGGAAAGGGGAGGAGGTACTCTGGCAAGTCAGCAGGTTCTCTTCGTGCGAACAGCCAATGAAAATATCACTTTCTCACGCACGTGCAGCGACAGGAACAACCTCCTGACAGGAAAATACGTCGCAAAAGTAACACGGCTGAAGAAAAGAAAAGGGTTGTGTTGCAACGAAAATTTAGATAAGTTTTCAGACAAACAAGAGGTGGAAGGATTTTTCTTTGCGTTTGTTTTGATGCCTACGTTTGTCATTTTATTCTTTATCTTGCAGTAGAATGCATGTGGTGGTAGATCAGTATGATGTGAAATATGCATATTTTTGCAAATGTGATGTGAGACTATGTTGATTGATTGATTTATGTATTTCGTCTAGTTTTAATCTATTTCACTTTTGTACATGTTTTTACCTCAATTAGTCTTTAATTTGTATATCTTATTGTAAAGTGTGATGAGCTCCATCTGAGAAGGGGTTACTGCACTGTATAAAGCTGCATGACATTATTATCATTATTAGGGAGAAAACATTGTCATTCATACATATTGTACTGTAACGTTACATTCAATCTTAATATTCATACAAATAGAGAGGGGAGGTGTAGGAATATAGCAGGGGAAGATGCGTACGAAGAGACAGAGAAGATCGATTTGGATGGGTGTGTGAAGCACAGGTAGAATTCAATTTGCTTTTATGATTCCGTTGGAAAAACAAGTGACAAGAACACAAAAGGAAAGGAAGAAAAGGTGGAGGATTGTGTGGTGGAGAAGAAAATGTCTAGAATGAGTAGAATAAGGAAGAAGACAATAAGGAAAAGAGAGCACAAATAAAATACAACACAAAACAACACAACACAACACAGTACAACACAGTGCAACACAACACAACACAGCACAACACAACACAGCACAACACAACACAACACAGCACAACGCAACGCAACACAACACAGCACAACACAGCACAACGCAACACAACACAACATAGTGCAACACAACACAGCACAACACAACGCAACGCAACGCAACGCAACGCAACACAACACAGCACGACACAACACAACAAAATAAAATACAACACATGGAACTCAAGGCAACGGCACACTATACTGTACTCTGCTATACGATACTATACTATACAAGTAACTTTAACCACCTTTTTAACCATCCAGCAAGACAGTGTGTGGGAGACTGCGAGACAAAAGAGAGCCGTGTTGCATTTGGTATTCATATATTGTTTCCGCTTAACACAACTGGAGACTGACACATCCTGACCCGTACCCGCGTATCTCTTCATCTGACGGCCGTATTCATGGAAACCTAAACGTGTCATCAAGATTGCTGGATCGCCTATGGTAGAACGGCCCCCACTGTTCCATCATATAGATCTCCACCAATGCATACGTTTTCATCGAAAGTGTATCAGGTCACAGTGCACACGGCTTTAGCAAACCTATCAATATCGATGATTTCGCTTCCCTTGATTGTCATTACATTGGGATCATTGGCAGATCACTAGAGGACGGTGCTGATTTACCATTGAAATAAGCATTTGCCCTGTAGCTCTTTATGTGGGTCAGAGATTCATCGGGTGCTGATGGATTGGACTCCTCTGCCAGTACTGGTTTTCATCCGGCATTTATGGCCTGTTCTTCTGTCCCAGTGTCTGTGTCCTCCTATTGGAGTTACTCCCACCCACCGTACTCTCCCCCCCCACCCCCACCCACGCAGAGCAACATTTAGGGTGCCAGACACAGATAATTATGAGGCCACCCATCAGAAGACACTACGCATCAATACAATACAAGCGCCGAGTGGTTAAAGCGTCGGACCTTCAATCTGAGGATCCCGGGTTCTAATCTCAGTAACGGGGCCTGGTTGATAAAGGGTGCAGGTTTTTTCCGCTCTCCCAGGTTGACACATGTGCAGACCTGCTTGTGCCTGAACACCCTTTGTGTGTATACGCACGCAGATGGAATACGCACGTTGAAGATCCTGTAATCAACGTCAGTGTTCGGTGGGTTATTGAAACAAGAACATACCCAGCATTCACACCTCTGAAAACGTAGTATGGCTGCCTACATGGCGGGGTAAATAAAAACCAAACGGCATACACGTAAAAAATGTTACAGGTCTCTCTAAGTGTGAATGTGTGCGTGCCTGAAATCTGACTGAACGACACAGGAAACGAATGATGAGGCCCAATGGCAGCCGTCAGTAGGCACTACCCAGGTAGGCAGCCTGTTGTGCAAATGACTCCATTTTGTAAAGCGCTTAGACCTTGGTCTCCGACCGAGGATAGGTGCTATCTATCTATCTATCTATCTCTGTATCTGTCTATCTAGCTGTCCATCTATCTTTCTGTACTGTATCCACTTTGGGAGCGATCATTCCGGCGTGACATTCACAAACCACACAGACATATCGGACACTCCGAGCAATGACTGCTTTTCGCGAAATGAGCCCCCCCCCCCCCCCCCCGCCCCCACCTCCGACGAAGAGTGCCTGTCTAAAGAGTCGTCATTCCAAAGGCAGTTCCAATGAATCTCTGTGTTCATATAAAACTTCTGGAAGTTTTCTTCATAACTTGATAGAGATCACTATTGGTGAATGGTCGGTTGGCCTTTGTATTATATTTTTATTATTCTTTTTTGTCACAACAGATTTCTCTGTGTGAAATTCGGGCTGCTCTACCCAGGGAGAGCGCGTCGCTACACTGAGAGCGCCACCCATTTTTTAAAAATTATTTTTTCCTGCATGCATTTTTTTGTTTTTTTGTTTTCTTATCGAAGTGGATTTTTCTACAGAATTTTGCCAGGGACAACCCTTTTGTTGCCGTGGGTTCTTTTACGTGCGCTAAGTGCATGCTGCATATAGGACCGCGGTTCATCGTCTCATCCGAATGACTAGCGTCCAGGCCACCACTCATGGTCTAGTGGAGGGGGGGGGGGATACTGGCGACTGTGCCGTGATTCGAACCAGTGCGCTCAGATTCTCTCGCTTCCTAGGCGGACGCGTTACCTCTAGGCCATCGTTCCACTTTGCTTCCACAGGGCAGGTTCCCGTCAGCTGACAACCTGGGGCCGGAGGCATAAAAGCACAGCAATGGTCTTCTATTGTTCTGGTCAATAAAACCCTCCACAAAAAACAAATGCCTTGTCTCTTTCCCTTCCTGTTTCTCTCTCTGTCAGTCTTTCCCTGTTCATGTGTCCCTATCTTCCTCTGTCTCTCCGACTTTGTATCTACCTGTCTGCTTCTGTCTCTGCTTCTCTCTCTCTCTCCCCCGGTCTCTGTCTATTTTCTTTCTGTCTCTGTTTGCATCTCTCTCTGTTTCCGTTCACTCCCCCCTCTCTCTCTGTGTCTTCTTCTGCCTCTGTCTCTCTGAGTTTCCTTCTGTCTCTTTCTGTGTCTCTGTCTCTCTCTCTTGATCTATCTTTCTATCTTTCTCTCCCCCCTCCCTCTCTCTCTCTTGATATCTCTTTCTGTCTCTCTTTCTCTCTCTGTCCTCATCCTTCTGTTTCTGTCTCTGTCTCTCTCCCTCTCTCTGTGTCTCTCAAAAATCGTCCGATCCGTGGTGTCCTGGAAACTTTCCTTTTTTTTATGCAAGCCGACGATGCGACCGACAAACGACACAAGAGATTAAAAACATACAACAACAAAGGGCTAAGTTTGATAACTTTCGAAATCAACATTACTAATGCATGTCTTGAAACGCCTCCAATAAGAAGATTGTCTGGTCTGTGCATTAGCACCGGTCAATCCTTCAAAAAACCTGTTCCTCACGTTTCAGCCAGGACATGAAAGATGCATAACCTCAGTAAAACTCGTGTCTGGTGAGAGACGTCTACATAAATAATTATTGATATGAAATTGCGGCCAAGAAATAAGGAAGTGCAAAGTTCTGCAAATGTTTTGGTTTGGTAAGTGCCAAGAAGTTGCCTTTTTAAATTTTTTTTTAATTTTACGTTTTATGAAAATGGCAAAATTCTTCGCACGCTTTGCAGAAAAGAGAACGGAATCTCCTAGTTTTATGAATAAACTAAGGGCTGTCGCTAATATGATCCCACATCCTTTTTATTATCTCCTTTTCGTGTAAGGAGGTAGCAGCGAATGAAACAATCTGAAAAAAAAAGTAAAATACAGACATCAGTGATATACCAGTTGCAGGAGTAGAACTCAGGATAAGTCATCTTTCATACCGCCACTCCGTCCCTCCAACGACAGTCCCCCGCCACCCCGTCCCTCCAACGACAGTCCCCCGCCACCCCGTCCCTCCAACGACAGTCCCCCGCCACCCCGTCCCTCCAACGACAGTCCCCCGCCACCCCGTCCCTCCAACGACAGTCCCCCGCCACCCCGTCCCTCCAACGACAGTCCCCCGCCACCACGTCTCTCCAACGACAGTTCCCCGCCAACCCGCCGACAACAAAGACATCGGCAGTAACTCGCCACAAGAATCGAAGTGGATGGGAAATCAACTTGGAGATAACCTTGACAGCAGGGCATGAAATATCACATAGTTAGGGGCGGTTTTGTCCCGTAAGTATGATGGTGAGGATGTTGACAATGCTGCAACGGTGGTCTTAACAGGCATGTAACTACGTGACCAGGCTGCATTCTGCACTTCCCTTTCATAATAATCATACCCCCCCCCCTCCCCTTTTCTTTCTGTTCTGCCGTGTGTGTGTGGCGGGGTGCTGTCGAGCGTCTGTGCGTTTGTGTGTGTGTGCGTGCCGGAGTGCGCGTTGCAGGGATGCGTTTTCTGGAGGGCGTTATACGTGGGTGAGTGGTTTCCAATGTTCAGTTGCGTGAGTGTTTTCTGGCATGTGCTTCCGCGCGCGCGCGCGCGCGCGTGTGTGTGTGTGTAGGTGGGTGGGTGGAGGGGGGATAAGTGCGGAGAAGAGTATTGAAGGGGGAGGCGGGGAGTGGGGAACGAAATGAAAAGGGCTTTGGGTAATATTTCTAAAGAAACATGCCATACAAAAGTCCATTACTACTACCACCACCACCACTACTACTACTACCATCATTATTATTGTTATTATCATACCGACATCTCCAGTGTCTGTCAGAAATTTACAGCAACATTATCAAAAAACGAGTCCGTGAAGAAGACGACACCAGATTATCTTGTCCCATTATTTTTGCATTTGAGCCAATAGCGCAGTCAGTTCTGGGGGCAAGAGCAGGTCATGGACCGGAAAGAACAACACCAACATCTTTGACTGGGCTCGAATGTGCGGCCGTTATCAAAATGTGCTTTGTTCTGCGACGCTTGCCACTTCACGTCTGATGATCTTACAACGAGTGAACATTCAATGGCTATCGGTTATGATAAAAAACAAAACAAACAAAACAAAACTTTTTACACAGTTTATCTAACATGACTGAAATCAGTGTGAAAGATAACACTACATGTTTTAGGATTATCATGGTCATGGAGAACAGTACTGTTGTCAATATACAATATGGAGTCTCCCGTCGGACCGACCGACGAGTAGGCAGGCAGGTTTATCTGTATTGTTGTCACGCAAAAAGTAACGGCGCTCTTCTTCTTCTTCTTCTGCGTTCGAGGGCTGCAACTCCCACGTTCACTCGTATGTACACGAGTGGGCTTTTACGTGTATGACCGTTTTTTACCCCGCCATGTAGGCAGCCATACTCCGTTTTCTGGGGTGTGCATGCTGGGTATGTTCTTGTTTCCATAACCCACCGAACGCTGACATGGATTACAGAATCTTTAACGTGCGTATTTGATCTTCTGCTTGCATATACACACGAAGGGGGTTCAGGCACTAGTAGGTCTGCACATATGTTGACCTGGGAGATCGTAAAAATCTCCACCCTTCACCCACCAGGCGCCGTCACCGTGATTCGAACCCGGGACCCTCAGATTGACAGTCCAACGCTTTAACCACTCGGCTATTGCGCCCGTCGCTCAATCATTCATGTTTGATAACAGACATAGATAGTGGTTGTGGAACGTGTCAAAACTTTCAGATTCAGAATCTTTGACAGCCTTACGGAACATCTCAAAACTGGAGAAAAAGGGATATATCTGCTTGTTTTTGTTTCATGTAATTATTCAAAAATACAATTTCTTATTTCACAAGAAGCATTAAATTGTTGTTTCCTTTCGTGCAGTGTTGGCGCATGCCGGGTATTTCTATTCTTCTTTAACCCGCAAACATTGACGTAGGTTACATGATCTTTAATGCATTTCTTTGATATTTTGCATGCGGATGCACAGTAACATGACATAAAATGATCCAAAAATACGATGAGAGAGAGAGACAGAGAGAGAGACAGAGAGACACAAAGACAGAGTGTACTTTAAATCTCGTGTTTTCTTTTACATTTGGTTCTAACTGTCTTGGAACGTGGAGGAGTAACATCCCCAAAACAAAATGCGGCCACATCAGAAGACAACGTCGCCCGAGGACTGTTCCCGTGTGGGAATGCTTGGCTGGCTGTCTTTAACTCACTCAGTACGGCCAGTCCTCTCTTCTCTTCTACACAGACCCCTCGGATGTCCAGTGGGTGTCTGAATGACCCAAACTTTAGCTTCCGTCGTCAGAACTGTGGTATTCTTTGTCAACATTTACCTCTTCAGTATAAGAGCGTTCCGCTTGCAATATTTTGATGATGGTAATTGGGATGAAACGCTGTTAAGTCGTCTCTTTCGCCGTTCGTATGGAGAGAGTTAAGACAGGTTCAAAACCACTCTGGATAATGAGCCGCGTTTTAAGACAAAACACACTGTGTTCGTCTCCAAACCACAATCGCACTTCCCGGTTCATTTGTTCTTGGACATGCACTGTGCCTACTCATAGCGCCATGCCTCCTCGGTAAGCTCTGAAAATCCGCAACGGCAGCAATAACCATCCGTTTGTGAACGAAAACACATCTGTCAGGAAATCAAACATTTGATTTCAACTTGGAGAGAAACAGTTTTTCGGTATGTTCATTTGTGTGTGTGTGTGTGTGTGTGTGTGTGTGTGTGTGTGTGTGTGTGTGTGTGTGTGTGTGTGTGTGTGTGTGTGTGTGTGTGTGTGTGTGTGTGCTGAGGGATACTGAAATGTCAAAAGTAACACTGAGAAAATGTCCTTACTTTCAATTCCCCATTTTCTGCAGTAAATTCAAGCTGAAGAGATAGTAAAGTCAATGTATGTGTTTTGTTTTTTTGATCCATCATCCTTGGCATTATTCCCACATCAGTTGTGCCACGTCCCCAATACACAGATAAGTAATACCCCTCGTGTCGTAGTTCCACTCGCAGTAGCCTATAGGGAAATATATACAATGGAGAGGTTGTTTAGTGATATTGTAGTCCCAGTAGCCTATGGGGAAATACAATAGAGAGGTGGTTTAATGATGTCGTAGTCCCAATCCCAGTAGCCAAAAGGGAAATATATACAATGGAGAGGTGGTTTAGTGATGTCGTAGTCCCATAGCCTATGGGGGACATACAATGGAAAGGTAGTTTAGTACTAACGCGTCCGTCAGGGAAACGAGAAAACCTGAAATCATAGATTCGGATCCAGCTCTCGCCAGTATCTTCTCCCCCTCCATTAGGCTCCTTGAGTGGTGGTCTGGACGCTAGTCATTCAGATGAGACGATAAATCAAAGTCCCATGTGTGGCATGCATTTATCGCACGCAAAAGAACCCATGGCAACAAAAAAGGTTGTCCTTGGTTAAATTCTGAAGGAAAATCCGCTTTGATAGTAAGACAACAAATACACTTGCAGTCTGAATTACAGAAAAAAGGGTGGCGCTTCACTGCAGTGAGGTGCTCTTCCTGGGGAGACAACTCGAACTTTATATAAAGAAAGCTGTTGTGACAATGTGTAATACCAACACCAGTACCAATGATGTCTTTGTTAAAGCCAATTCAACAGAGTTGTAGTAAGCAGGACAACCCACAATCCACAGACAGTGAGGAAAATCTCCAAGTATTGAACGAGGAGGTTGAGGCTGCAATACAGAGTCTGAAGCCAGAGAAATCCCCAGGAGGGGACAACGTCCCATCTGAGCTTTTGAAGTACGGAGGGAAAGACACCACAGAAGCACTAACAATGCTATGTCAGAAGATCTGGACAGAAAAGAAGTGGCCAACAGAATGGACCCAATCGCTGGTGATTCCTCTAAAGAAGGGCAACCTCAAGCAATGTCAAAACTACAGGACTATAAGTCTGATTAGCCACCCAAGCAAAGTCATGCTCCGCATCATCCTCAGCCGATTGAAATCCAAGGCTGAGGAGCTGCTATCAGAAGAACAAGCGGGCTTTAGAAAATGGCGGAGCACTGTCGAACAAATATGCAACTGTCGAGTCCTCATTGAAAAACATCTACAACACCAAAAGGACATATTTCACAACTTCACCGACTTCAAGAAGGCATTCGATCGGGTGTGGTACAGCGGCCTCTGGCAAGTACTGAGAGGCTTCAACATTGATGAAGGGCTCATTCAAGTCATCCAGGCCCTCTACGAACATTCCAGCAGCGCAGTGCTCCTCAATAATCAACAAGGACAATTCTTTCGGACCACAGTCGGAGTCAGGCAAGGATGCCTATTATCCCCAGTACTTTTCAACATCTTCCTGGAGAGAATCATGCAAGAGGCCCTCGAAGACCACCACACTTCCATCACCATTGGCGGCAGGCCAGTCTGCAATCTTCGAATTGCAGACGACATCGACCTCATGGGGGGCACTAACACCGAGCTCCAGGATCTAACAAACAGACTTACTACAAGAGCAAGTGCTTACGGCATGGAGGTCAGCACAGAGAAGTCAAAGGTCATGGTCAACAGCACAACTAACATCAGTGCCAACATAACCATGAATGGTGAACCCTTGGAAGAAGTGATCAGCTTCAAGTACCTGGGAGCAACTCTGTCCAAAGACGGCACCTACACAGCAGAAATCCGAAATAGGATTAATTCTGCAACGGCAGCGATGGCCAGACTGAACGGGGTATGGAAGAGCAACATCAGATTCTACACAAAATTCCTGCTCTACAAGTCACTAGTGGTCTCCATCCTCTTATATGGATGTGAGAGATGGACACTGATGGCAAAAACAGAAAGAAGAATCCAGGCATTCGAAGCCAAGTGCTTGAGGAGACTACTACACATCTCTTACAAGGAGCACAAGACCAATGACTATGTGCGGAACCTGGTCAGCAACCTTGTTGGGCCCCAAGAACCACTGCTGGCGACTGTCAAACGACGGAAGATGGCATGGTTTGGTCACGTCATACGACATAACACCCTCTCCAAAACCATCCTGCAAGGGACTATAGAGGGAGGGCGCAGACGGGGGCGGCAGAGGAAGAGCTGGTCCGACAACGTCAAGGAATGGACCAAAATGACGATGCCAGATCTTCTCACGACAGCTGCCAACAGAACGGCGTGGCGAGCTATGACATCTTCCTCATGTCCCCCCAACGACCCCAGCGGTCGAGGGAATTAGTGAGTGAGTGAGTGAAGCATCTCCACCAGTGCTGTCTAAAAACCACATCGATACTGTCAATTCATCTGCCTTTGACACAGCATTACTGCCTGTATGCGATCGGATGGAAATTTTGAAACTAAGCTCACCACAAGAGCAAGGTATGATAACACAGAATATGGCATTTCTTTTAAACTACGTTTATTTATTATCTAGGATGGATGAGCGTGACGTGGAAGATGCCACTGTCGTGGAGCTCCATTCAGGTTTTACACTCAGTGCCAAGCTTGTATTTATCGTCTCCTTTCACAATGTGTCCTGGCGTGAACTAAACCTGAGAGACTGAATGATATGGATCCTTATATATAGCGTCTATCCACGGTCAGAGACTAAGCTCTAAGCGCTTTAAAAATACGGGGTTATTCGCACAACAGGCTGTCTACCTGGGTAGCACGGACTGAGAACTGCCTTTAGGCACGCTCATCACTAGTTTTTTGTCTTCTGTCAGGCTTCTCTCTCTCTCTCTCTCTCTCTCTCTCTCTCTCACACACACACACATACACGCATGCACACACACACACACATCAATGTATGATAGTTAGTCGTGTTCGACCATCAGAACAGCAGAGGAGGTAACTGTTGTCTCGACTATCTGGGCTATAATTTGATTATAGTGGAGAGTGTCTTGCCCAAGTTACATCCCCATTCTCTCGGTCAAGATGGTTTAGGACAGTCGGCGTTGGGATGGTTCCCAAAGGCCAGCTAGCCCCAAAAGCTGCAGCACTAAGAACCAGTGCAATTTTGCCTCCCAGTTTGAGAGTCATAAAACCACTGATCATACAGTTCCCACTTTGCTGTTGGCCCAACTGTAAGATTATGTCAATCTGCGATTTAAGCTTACACACCTACATACAAAATGTAACAGTATGGTGAAAAGGAACACCCAAGCAAGTACCTGTGAAATGCATGACACACGACTGAATGCATTCAGTCTTCCAGTTTTAACCCAAAAGAACAACTTGTTCAGCTGCCTCTGCGACAGTTTGATGCAGAATTAAGCAGTACACGTTAAATGGCTTCAACATCAGTTTGCTGAAGATAGTCTTCGGCAGTGGTTATCGTTCGCAAGTTCTTAAAACATTCTACATAACCTGAAAGGTTGACTAAAGTTCTCTTTAAAAGCGACAAAGCAAGCCGCACAACCCAACACACATTTACAGCTGTTGAATTTCCAATCCACAACCCCCGAGTCAGCAGTCCCTGATGCTTACCATGTCATCGCTGACGAACTTTGGTTACACACCACAAATATTGGCACTTTTCAATCATTCATTTTGATCTGTCTGTGTTAAAAAAAGTGAGATCCTCAACTCAGCGTGATTATTAAAAAGAAATCTACGAAGTATAGGGGGGCTGTTGTTTGAGGGACGTAGTGACGGTCTTCACTCTGGGAGGGACGCTCACTCAGTCTGGCTCCGCGACTAAGCCATTATTGTCATTAGTAGAGGGCTTAGTAGGTGGTGTCCTAAGTACGTTAAATCAGAACAGGCACCACTGAACACCACCGAAGTGACTCAGCAGCAGTGCAGAGTCTCCTCTGGTGTGTGGCCTCTTGGCGACCTAACATCGATGCTTATCCTGCGAACTGCCGACGCTGAAACTGTGACGGACGAACCCGGGTGTGGTCGTGTTTGGGGCAATCTGAATGAGCGGCGTGGGAGTAATGCCACTGAAACGGTGCAGATGATGGGGCAGCAAAACAAACAAACACACACACACACACACACACACACACACACACACACACACACACACACACACACACACACACACACACAACCCCCCCAAAAAAAAACAACAACACCAAAACAAACAAAAACAACAACAAAAAACAGAAAAAAACCCCAAACAAACAAACAAAAAAAGATCTACGAAGCGGATGTTTTGTCATCTATGAGTGCTACCATACTTGTGTTTTGTCTCCAACGGCAGTTTCTTGCTGAGAACCATTGTATTTAATTAAAAAAAAAGAAAAGGTTTGTTGGCCTAGGTAGCAACAAACATTCCCACGAACTTGAACGAATGCCAGTGATTCTCAGGGAGACAAACAAAACAACAAGGCACGATGTCAGGACAGGAAGCTGTCGATGAAACGATATGGCCGGAAACGAGGGAGGAAAAAGGATCAGTTCACTTCATCTTTGAAATCATTTTTGTTGAGTGTTTTACGCAAACCACCACGGGGCGTGCCCCAAAATAACAAACCAAATCAACAATTAACTCACTCAGTACGGCCAGTCCTCTCTTCTCCTCTACACAGACCCCTCGGATGTCCAGTGGGTGTCTGAATGACCCAACCTTTAGCTTCCGTCGTCAGAATTGTGGTATTCTTTGTCAACATTCACCTCTTCAGTATAAGAGCCTTCTGCTCGCAATATTTTGATGATGGTAATTGGGGTGAAACGCTGTTAACGTCGTCTCTTTCGCCGTTCGTATGGAGAGAGTTAACCTCAAAAACAGAATGAGATGAACAGCGACCATTGAGCTGAAGGACGTGTATGCATTCTTTTGGAATCTAAGGACCTGTGTGTCTCACCTTTTACGTTGCAATGTGGAGTGACAACCTCTTTCGAATGGGCATCTTTCTATTGATAAAAAAAAAAATGTCGACATTAAAGGAATCATCTGAAAACATTACCTCCTTTTTTTTGTCACCAACAGGCTGAAAACCACCCCATATAATGAATTATTTTTATAAGGCAAAACGTGTTGCTTTTATCTCTGAAAGACAAGCATTTCGTCTGCATTTTTTGCATTGCAGGCACAGAGTTCAGAATGTTTGCACCATTATCATCAAAAGAAAGCGTTCTTTTTTCCGTTCTTTTTTTGTTTTTGAAAGAATAAAGTTTGTTTGAACTTAAACAATTCTTTATATTATGTGAACAAAACGCTCGAGACTGAGAGAGAGCAGCCTTTTGAGGGGTTTAGTTCTTTTGTTTGTGTTGGAATGTTATCCGGTACCGAATGTGAAAGTGTAGCTGAAAGATGCACCGGCCGGAAGCTTAGTCAATATGTCGGATTATGAAACCGATGTTGCTGTTTTTATCTATTCATTTATTTATTTGTTTATCATTTTAACGCATTTTCCATTTCATCAAATAACAAAACAAAACAAAAAAACAACAAACAAATAAAAAACCAAAAAAAACCCCCAAACAACAACAACAACAACAAACAACAAAAAACAACCCACCACGACACCAACAAAAAAACAGTACCCACACATTCCTTCTACTCCCTGCACGCCCACACCCCGCTCCATTTACAGCAGTCTGTGTCATCAGTCCACACGGACCTGACGATGTGACGTCACCTTGAGGCCACACACCAGAGGAGACTCTACAACACAGGCGATTTTATTTATTTATATATTTATTTATCTATTCATTCATATATCTATCTATTCATTTACCTACTTAATTATTTGTTTATTTATTCAATGATTTACTAATACATCATTATTACAATTAATCATCAATTTATTTATTTATCAATTGATCTATTTTTTAAAAAGTTTTTATCCACATATTTATCAATATGATCATCACTTCAATTATTCGTCAATTTCATTTATTTATTCATCTATTTATCTGTTTATCAATATTATTATCATTATAATCAATCGTCAATGTCATTTATTTATGTATTTATTCATTTATTTATCTATGTATTTACTTATTTAGTTAGTTATCTATATATTCCCTTATTGATTTGATTTGATTTTTCCTAAGGCCCGACTAAGCGCGTTGGGTTATGCTGCTGGTCAGGCGTCTGCTCAGCAGACATGGTGTAACGCATATGGGTTTGTTCGAACGAAATGACGTCTCCTTGAGCAATTGAACTGAACTGAGCTGAGCTGAACAGACTCAGAAGATGCCTCTGGTTGGGTTTGAACCCACTGTCGTCAGAATGATGCTTACCACCTCGGCATGGCAAATGCTTACTGTGTTATCCCTTTTCAGCTTTCTCTGCGACCGTTTGATGCAGAAACAACCATTACATGTCGTACCAAAAGAGAGCTATCATCTTTTATTTGGCACCAATATCAGTTTGCTGATGGTTGTTTTCGGTTGCATTTATCGTTGACATTTTTGAAAACATTCTAGACTGTTGGCAGCTGCATTATTTATCGTTGACATGTTTTGAAAGCGTTCTAGATTGTTTTTTTTTTGTTTTTGTATCTATCGTTGTCATGTTTTGAGGGAACATTTTGTATTCATCGTTGACACTTGGAACCGTTGGCAAAATTCTTTTAAAAACGACCAAACAACAACAACACTAACAGCACGACATCACTGACAATCAAACATCATGGTCGAAAGCAAGGAAACAATCAGTTCGTTTGATCTTCAACAAGATTTATTTTGTAGAGTTCACACAGCGCCACACGCTTGATACCCAACCCAAAACAACAGGATGACGTCATCAGCAACCTGAGCAGCCCGTGTTCAAGGGACAGCATTCATTCTGTTGGAAACTGAAGACCTCTTTCTTCCACTCAGTTACGCTGGACTGAGAAATTCCCCGCACACTTCCAGTGCACAGCTTTCTAAGGGTCCATGCTTTGCGAGCGGGTTGAAGTGGTGAGCTTTAGGAAGACCAGGAGGTGGAGGCAGAGGAAAGTGAAGGCACAGAGAAAGAGATATGGGAACTTCTGCTGGTCTGTTTCATTGTGTTCTAGATTGTTCCAAAATCATATAAACCAAAATGCACAAGATGGCGATCATAAACATCAGTGTTCAGTCTATGTAACACATTTCGTGTTGGGGAACAAACATTACTAAAGTCAGGTGATTTATCAGCATGTGGAACGGTGTGTAACATGTTTTTATACGTTGAACATACTGCTATTTTATCACTTTTATAATTTATAATGATATATTCTGGATGCTTTATATAACCATTTTTTGTGACTCGATTCGACCGAAGTTGTGACCGGACGTGTATACACTGTTATTGTATCCTCCATATCCTTGTGAATGTCATTTCTTTGCGGCGCTTAGATCGCGAATGAACACAAAATCAATCATGAAGGAAATCTGATACCTGTTATATGGAGAATTTATAACGCTCAGTTTAAATTTCCAGTCAAACTTCGGAGAAAGGATGAGAGCAGGATTCTTCTTCTTCTTCTTTTTCTGCGTTCACTCGTATGCACACGAGTGGGCTTTTACGTGTATGACCGTTTTTACCCCGCCATGTAGGCAGCCATACTCCGTTTTCGGTGATGTGCATGCTGGGTATGTTCTTGTTTCCATAACCCACCGAGCAGGATCTTTAACGTGCGTATTTGATCTTCTGCTTGCATATGCACACGAAGGGGGGTTCAGGCACTAGCAGGTCTGCACCTGGGAGATCGTAAAAATCTCCACCCTTTACCCACCAGGCGCCGTCACCGTGATTCGAACCCGGGACCCTCAGATTGACAGTCCAACACTTTAACCAATCTGCTATTGCGCCCGTCGAGAGCGGGGTTCGAACCAAGTTCCTCATAGATAGGCTACTATTGGCAGATAAGCGTCTTTACCATTCTGCCACCTTCCTCCCAGCAAACTAAGCTGGATAAGAACTGAAAAAAATGACTCCAAACCAACAAGAAGAGGTTACACATTCAGCTCCATTCTTGTAGGCCGATTGTGTTGCTTGAGCGATCTGGGTGGCGGCGCTAAGTCAGCCCAGCATTCATAACGTTTACAAGGCCATGGAATAAGATCAGACTTGGGGCAATCGCCCAGACTAGCAATCAGCCGTGGCCCCCCAATCCCCACGAACCCATGTTCCAAAGTAGACAGGATGCACTCTCAACTTCATACCTCAATCCACTTAGCGCACGTAAAAGAACTCGCGGCAACAATAGGGTTGTCCCTGGCAAAATTTTGTAGAAAAATCCACTTCGATAGGAAAACAATTGATAATAATAATGGACATTAATTTTGTTGAGCGCTTTCCTCCCTTAAAAAGAGCTCAAAGGGCTTTACAATAAACATTAAACACACACACACACATTAAACACACACACACACACACACACACACACACACACACACACAACGAAAGAAGAATAAAGGTAACGACTTAGCGCACAATATTACTAAACAAATTCAGAGACTACGCGTATCACACACACACACACACACACACACACACACACACACACACACACACACACACACACACACACAACGAAAGAGAGAGAAAGTTTGCATGGCTTATAACTGAAAAGGTATGGAAGGTCTAAGGATAGGCGTTTTCAAAAAGATGTGTTTTCATACCAGTTTTAAAAGATTGAAATGAGAGAGAGAGAGTAGGGAAGATCGTGAGGTAAACTGTTCCATACAGATGGAGATAAATAAGAAAAGGAAGAATCACCCAAGGATCGAGTTTTAACACAGAGAGCAAGTAGCCGCCGCAAATCGAAAGATGATCTGAGTTGTCGACGGGGTGTGTAGGTTTGAATCAATTCTCTCAGACACTGAGGAGCATCATCCAAAATGGAGTTGATGGTGAGAACTGCAACTTTGTGCTGAATGTGGACTGAAATAAAAAGTGCAGGCGGGGGGAGGGGGGGGGGAGGTGGCACTCTCACGCGATGCAGCGATGCACTCTCCCTGGGAAGAACAGCCCGAAATTCACACCGACAAATCTGTTGTGAGAAATAAAGATTAATACAATACAATACAATACAATACAATGCAATACAGTACTATACAATACAATACAAAATAACGTGATATACTCCAAGCTAACGAGTTCAGTGACTGACGACTTTGACCAGACAAAGACCACCCTGTGTCCTGTGACAAGTCCTCTCTAAAGGGAGATTAATCAAGCACCGGCAGGCCGGGTCACCAGACTGTCGAACGTCTGCTGCACCTGTTCTGCATTCGTCATCACAAGCCCATTATTCATCGTTTTCATCAGTCCTTACTGGTCAATGGTGGTTATTTAGCATCTGTCTGTGAATCGTATGCCTATTAGAGGATCGTTCGTGCCAGCTGCGTCTTTTCATATGCTCACCGTGTCTGCCTCTTGCAGTGTTGTTAGTTGTCAGAGGCGTTTCCATAATGATAGAGCGCGTTCCCGAGGAAGCATGCACGCACGCACGCGCGCATACACACACACATGAGCACGTGCACGCGCGCGCGCGCGCACACACACACACACATACACTTACTCTCACATACACACGCTCACAAATACATATGCACACATATACATATACGCAACTCTCACACGCACGCGCGCGCGCGCGCGCGCACACACACACACACACATACACACACACGCACACACACACTTCTTAATATGTACAACCTTTCTCAGACTGTGTGTGCACCTACCCACAAGCATGGTCATACTCTCGATCTGGTGATGGAAAGGCCCAGTGATGGAGTTCATCGATCTTCTGATGTGAATTATGACTTTGAGTCTGACCATTTGTGTGTAGTTAGTGTCGTCGACATAGACATCCCCTCCTCTGTGACAGTGTATCGCAGCGTGCACAACATTCGTGCTATAGACAGGGCAGCTTTTCGTGGCGACCTGAAATCAGGACTTGTGTGCTTTTTGGACTGTTCAGCTGACCAGTACAACACAGCCCTTCAGGCAGCACTGGACAAGCACGCCCCTGCATCTCGTTGCAGAGTGTCGTCCAGGAAGGTGTCGTGTCCCTGGTTTGGGCTTCTTGCTGAGGAACTGCTAGCAGCGAAGAGAGAGAGGCGACATGCGGAAGCACAGTGGAAGGTATCTGGTTTAAATGTCTAGAAACAAATCTACCAGAAAGCCAAGAACTTTGTTATCTTTCTTGTGCACAAAGCGAAGACTCTGTTTTTCAACACCAAGATCTCCGAAGCTAAATCAAAGAACTATATTGCATTACAAATAAGCTTTGTGGCAGAACAAAACTTTCTTTGCTTCCTTCTATCTATCCATTTTCAGCACTGCCCAGTGTCTTCTCAGATTTTTTCTGCGAAAGAATTGTTAACCTCAGGAAAGAACTGGATTCACAGTCAGTTGTGTCACATTCCTTGGGAAAAGAATTCCTTTGGGAAAAGGTCTTTCTTTTGTTGCTTCCACACCTGTTTCAGAGACAGATGTACTTAGGCTGTTGAAAAAGTCTGCTCAAAAACATGTGACCTAGACTCCCTTCCCACACCACAACTGTATAAGTGTTTGGATGTTGTTTTGCCTGCATTTAATTCTTTAATTACTAGTGTCTTCCCTGATGTATACAAAACCGTACTTGTTAAGCCCCTGCTAAAGAAAGCCACTCTGGATCACAGTGACCTCAAACGTTTTCGCCCTGTATCCAACCTTGCTTTTGTGTCCAAAATTATTGAAAAAATTGTTCTCTCCCACCTTTCAGATCATTTAGCATTAAACAATCTGTTCTCTTCTTTTCAGTCAGCATATAGACCTGCCCATAGCACTGAAACTGCTTTGTTGAAAGTAGTTAATGACTTGTCACTGTCTGTTGATGAAGGTAAACTGTCTCTGTTGTACTTTGCTCGATCTGTCGGCTGCGTTTGACACAATAGACCACAGTATACTCCTTTTCAGACTTGAACACGTTTTTGGGATTCACTCAACAGTTCTGAATTGGTTTTCTTCACAACTATTCAACCGCTTCCAGATTGTCTCTGTTAATAACGTTAAGTCTGATCCAATTCTGATCTCCTTTGGTGTGCCACAAGGCTCTGGCCTGGGCCCCGTTCTATTCGTTCTGTACACTGTTCCTCTTTCTGATGTCATTTCTGGCCATTCTGTTTTTCACCACTCTTTTGCTGATGATACTCAGCTACAAAAGTCAGCAGAACCAAACCAAGTACACAGTCTGAATCTGTCAATGCAGGATTATATTCTCGATGTTAAATCCTGGATGACATTCAATATACAGAGTTAAATGATGACAAAACTGAAGCTATGATTATTTCCTCTGCAAGAATGTCCACATTCTACTTCTTTGTGTCTTTGTGGTTGGTGATGCCACAGTTCAGTTTTCTAAATCAGCAAGGAACCCTGGAGTCATTCTTGACTCAAACCTCAGCATGCACACTGAGGTAGTAAATCTGATACGCATAGTCAATTGTGAGCTTCGTCGCATCAGCTCTATCCGTTAGTACCTTTCTGTTGAAACTACTAAAACTCTTATTTCTGCTTTTGTGCTGTCACGAATTGACTACTGTAATTCTCTTCTCATATGCTGTCCACATAATATTCTTCAGCGAATTCAAAAACTTCAAAACAATGCTGCCCGTCTGACTCTGAATCCCACGTACTGATCACATTTCTCCTCACCTCCGCACTCTACATTGGCTCCTCATTGAAGCGAGAATTAAATACAAAGTTGCGTGTCTCTGCTATTCTCCTTTCCACTCCGCAGGACCTACATATCTTTCTGACCTTATGAGTGTGAACACTCCCGCAAGAATTCTCCGCTCTTCCTCTGACTGTTGCCTTTTGAAACTCCCTCGTGTCAATACAAGAACATACGGTGAACGGTCTTTCTTCTTTGCTGCTCCTCACATCTGGAACAACCTTCCTCATCATATCCGTGCATCTGATTCTGTTTCTGCTTTTCGCTCATCACTATAAACTCATCTTTTTAAAACCTATCAATAAACACTCGCAGCTTCCTTGCTCGCCAACACCACGCATGTCAGCTCACTTTGGATGTATGAAGAGTGGGAAAAGGGAGAGAGAGAGAGAGAGAGAGAGAGAGGGTGTGTGTGTGTGGGGGTGTGGGGGGGGGGGTGGGGGGGGGGGGCAGGGGGAGGTTGAGAAGGAGTAGTCGAAATGTTTTATGTAACTTGTAATGTTTTTCTTTCATGCAAAACGCCCTGAGCTCTTAGAGAGAAAGTGCGCTACTTAAATGTTCATTATTATTATTATTATTATTATTATTATTATTATTATATTGCCATAATCTTCTGCAATAAGACACAGTGTTCCAGGAGAGACACTTCATTGTAGGTATCTGTCTCTGAGTGGTGGGTATGCGTAAACAGAGTGGATCCGAAGCCGATCGTAGAGAGCGAGATAGAGTGTAGAGGTGAAGGCAGCCACAGAGATAGGAAGGGGCAGATTTGTGAATACATTTATAACACAGAGTGCTGATCTTGTACTTTGTTCTGTGTGAGACTGGTAGCCAGTGGAGATGTTGCAAAAGAGGAGTGATGTGCTCAGATCTCTTTCTGAGAACGAGTCGGGCAGAGTTTTGTATGCGCTGAAGGGACTGAATGGATGAAGCAGGCAAACCAGACAATAGAGAGTTACAGTAGTGAAGGTGAGAGAGAATGAGAGAAACGACAAGTCTAGATGTTGCGTCAGTGGACAGATATTTCCGGACGGAACTGACAATTGACAGTAGCAGGATTGACATGTCTGACTGATAAATTTTTGCATGAACAGTGTGTTGTCAAGGAAAACGCCGAGGTGCCTGACTGAACTGGAAAGAGGGATGGATGTACTGCCAAGTTTGATTGTGTCAGTTATGATGGAAGAGAGCTTTTGTTTAGTTCCTGTGATCATTGCTTCCGTTTTGTGCGCGTTCAATTGTAGCTTATTTGCACTGAACCTTGCTCAGTGTAAGAGGTCAATGGATAGGAGTTTTCAGCGTTTCGTTTTCATTGGCCAAGTTCGTGTCTTCTTCGGGTGTCTGGTTGGGGAAAAGGCTGTCCCGCATCTGTCTGCTGGGTGACGGAGATAATGTACTCTGGCCATCCTCTGCAGTTTCCCACGGGTCAAGGACTTGCGTCACCAAGGTCTGGCTGAGGCCATGCCGTATCTCGGGTATTCTTGAGGTTGGCAAAGCTGTACACGGGTAGTCTGAGGCAGAGTGCTGGTGTATGTTGCTCTGGGAACAGCACGAGTCGGCATCTGTAGTCTCTGGAACAGTCTTTCTGCCCACTTCCTCTGGTGAGCTGAAAGTGTTGCTGAGGCCAGTGGGTAAGAAGAGAGAGTGTGTTGCAGATGTAACACCCACTGTTGAGTTCTGAACTGATGGTGACATGTGTGGAGTGGTCTCTGGGAGCATGTGGGTGAGAGGAGTGAGAAACATGTTCCTTCATCACAGTGGGTTGAGCTGGCGAAGTCACGGCTGCTTCTCTCCTAAGCGGGGGAAATTCACTCAGGTTGTAATAGTGGGGAAGGTCCTGAGAAAGGTCTTGCTCTGGTCCGTTAGCAACGGTGTGCTGGTCGCTCTCACTCTTCTCGTCGTGAGAGTTCCGTGCACCTCTCTTTCCTGCTTCAGTGTCTTGTTTCCTCTGTCTTCTGCCTGTCTTCACAGTCACGTTGGTTTCTGCCCTCATGTCCACCTCTGTCCTGCCTCTTGGTGTTGTGGTGATGGCTGTGCTGTAGTTTGTCTTCCTGCAGATGCTTGGTGCGACTGTCCGATTGACAACTGCACTGTTGTCTGTCTCCATGGCGACTTGTTTTCTTTTGTTTGTCTTCACGGTCACATGCCTCTGACTGTATGACTTCTTTGTGGTATGCGTCCTGTTGTCTGTCCTGGTGATGACGTGAGTCCTGTTGTCTGTCCTGGTGATGACGTGAGTCCTGTTGTCTGTCCTGGTGATGAGTCCTTTTGTCTGTCCTGGTGATGACGTGAGTCCTGTTGTCTGTCCTGGTGATGACGTGAGTCCTGTTGTCTGTCATGGTGATGAGTCCTGTTGTCTGTCCTGGTGATGACGTGAGTCCTGTTGTCTGTCCTGGTGATGACGTGAGTCCTGTTGTCTGTCCTGGTGATGACGTGAGTCCTGTTGTCTGTCCTGGTGATGACATGAGTCCTGTTGTCTGTCCTGATGATGACGTGAGTCCTGTTGTCTGTCATGGTGATGAGTCCTGTTGTCTGTCCTGGTGATGACGTGAGTCCTGTTGTCTGTCCTGGCGATGACACGAGTCCTGTTGTCTGTCCTGGTGATGACATGAGTCCTGTTGTCTGTCCTGATGATGACGTGAGTCCTGTTGTCTGTCATGTTGATGAGTCCTGTTGTCTGTCCTGGTGATGACGTGAGTCCTGTTGTCTGTCCTGGCGATGACACGAGTCCTGTTGTCTGTCCTGGTGATGACGTGAGTCCTGTTGTCTGTCATGGTGATGACGTGAGTCCTGTTGTCTGTCATGGTGATAACGTGAGTCCTGTTGTCTGTCTTGTGACGACGTGGGTCCTGTTGTCTGTCATGGTGATGAGACATGAGTCCTGTTGTCTGTCCTGGTGATGACGTGAGTCCTGTTGTCTGTCCTGGTGATGACGTGAGTCCTGTTGTCTGTCCTGATGATGACGCGGATCCTGTTGTCTGTCCTGGTGATGACGTGAGTCCTGTTGTCTGTCCTGGTGATGACATGAGTCCTGTTGTCTGTCCTGATGATGACGTGAGTCCTGTTGTCTGTCATGGTGATGAGTCCTGTTGTCTGTCCTGGCGA
>NC_134880.1:47810536-47840536 GCF_041734735.1 Babylonia areolata | reverse complement strand
TTTTCATCCTGCTTTTAAAAAAAATGGCGAGCGCAACAGCCGAGTGGTTAAAGCATTGGACTTTCAATTTGAGAGTCCCGGGTTCGAATCTCAGGTAACGGAGCCTGGTGGGTAAAGGATGGAGATTTTTCCGATCTCCCAGGTCAACACGTGAGCAGACCTGCTTGTGTCTGAAACCCCCTTCGTGTGTATACGCAAGCAGAAGATCAAATACGCACGTTAAAGATCCTGTAATCCATGTCAGCGTTCGGTTGGTTATGGAAACAAGAACATACCCAGCATGTACACCCCCCGAAAACGGAATATGCCTGCCTACATGGCGTGGTAAAAATGGTCATACACATAAAAGCCCACGCGTGTACATACGGGTGAACGTATGAAGAAGAAGAAGAAGAAGAAGAAGAAGAAGAAGAAGAAGAAGAAGAAGAAGAAGAAGTCATCTGCGCCATCCACTTTTTTGTGTGGGTGGGTGAGTGGTTGCTTTGTTTCTTGCTATGTTTGGTTTGCCATTCCACCACTCGAAGGGAGCATTTGACAGAATCCTTTCTGAACGAAGTCATAACATATGGGTGGAAGTGAAATAAACATCAGAAACCCAATGAGAATTGTGATCGTAGGAGTGACACTGTTCACGACTCTGCAGCCACATATAATGCTCGGTGAAAGTTTCATACATATTTGACAGATCGGATTCATTACTTTATGTCTGCCTGTATATCTGTCTGTTTGTCTGTCTGCGCCTCTATTTCTTTCTCTCCTATGCATTATATTTACGTGAATCACGACATTTGCCAATATCAGTTTCTATTTTTCGCAACCACGGCGTTTCAGTGTTGTTAGTCATTCAGTCCGCTCCCTCACGCAGTTCCACCCAGCACAGAAACAGCATCCTGCTTGTGACAGTTCCCTTACAGAACATTGGCCAGCATCTGGAGTGAAGGGAGCCATTTACAGCGTAACTTTGAGATGACGCCTACTTTCCTTCCTGACAGCGGGTGTAGGTGTGGGTGGGGTGGGGGTGGGAGGTGGTAGGCGGGAGGTGGGTTGGGGTGTATCCGATTCCATCACGCAGAAATCCTGCAACAAGTCTTGGTCTGTGCCTATGCCTTTCATAGTTTTTGAAGCTGCCAAAGAAAACGAAAGAAAAAGAAAAGAAAAAAAAGAAAAAAGAAAAAAAAGGAAAAAGAAAAGAAAAGAAAAAGAAAAAAAAAAAAAGAAAAAAGAAACCCAACGTAGTAGAAATAGCAACACTTTCTAAAGATGATTACAACTCGCCAATAACTAAGTAACTAACTAGCTAATTGAATATATCAATGAATTATATCAACCGCCCTCTCTAAGAAAATACACGCACAGGCATGCATGCGTGCGTGCGTGCCTCTCTCTCTCTCTCTCTGTCTGTGTGTGTGTGTGTGTGTGAGGTATGGGCACTTTGCCTCTCTCCTTTGTTTTTTTTCACAGGAACGAGAGAGAGAGAGAGAGAGAGAGAGAGAGAGAGAGAGAGAGAGAGAGAGAGAGAGAGAGAGAGAGAGAGAGAGAAAGACCGACCGACGGACAAACAGACAGTCAGACGGACAAAAAGACAAAAGAGAATGACGCAGTCTCGGGTAGTATGTCTTCTGCTGGTGTGTTGTGTTGATACCATGGAAACAGGGACCCTTTCTTTCAACAAGCTGTCAGGAGCAGACCGGGAGAAAACGACTCGCGTGCCGAAGAAAGAAAGACAGTCCGCGGGCACATCAATACATGGAAAGAAAGGGGGTGGGGTGTGGGCGAGAGGCATTCAGTGAAAGACCAGTCTGACTTGAGATAATTATATTCAAACATTCATTCTTCAGTGGAGGTATCCAACCCCGAAAGTGGAGTATGGCCGGCTGCCGACATGGCGGGGTAAAATGGGTCATACACTTAAAAGCCTACTCGTGTATATACGAGTGAACATGGGAGTTGCAGCCCACGAGCGCAGAAGAAGAAGAAGGTGGAGATATTCAAGTACACACACGTACACAGAGGAACGCATAGACAGGGACACATGCACACACAGACATATAAGCGCGCATCCACGCTCACGCACACACAGGCACTAAGGCACAGCCACACCATTTTCTTCTTTTGTTTGTTGATATTGGGCGGGGTACGCATGTACACTTCTGAAAGAAACTTTGTTTTCATACTTCATAATGAAAAAAAAATCTTTTAAGATGGTGTTGGTGTGAAGGAAATTTTCGAAAGTTTATCGTTGTCGTCATTTGTTTTATTACTAACCAACTCATTTTCTAGATACATACCGTATCTAATAATGATGACCTACAATACTGTCATAACATTAATTTCTTTGTTATTTGCTAAAGAATCACAGGTAATCATGTTTGGGTCAAAAGAGAGATGTGAACCAGATTCAAACACTCGACTGTTGGCCGCCGTTCTTTTTCTGTCTCTGGACCTTGCAATTGGAATGAACTTCCTCTTTCGCTTCGTCAAGTCTCCACACTCAGCTCTTTCAAGTCTGGCCTTAAAACCCACCTCTTCCCAAAACAGCCTCCCTTCCCTGCCTCTTACTTGTCTTCAGTTTCTCCAGTTTTAGAGTTATGAAGGCGTGTGAAAGCGCTTTGATTTGTCTCTGCACAAGATTCAGCGTTATATAGATACCATTATTATTATTATTATTAACTGTTGGCATTTCCCCCCTCAATGAGTAGTGTTGTCAACAAGGCGTGGACGTTCACCCCGTCAGTCACACAGAGGAATGGAGGGGAAGAAATGTGGATATTGCCGACCTGTTCACGTCATATATGTCTGTTCTGCATCGGAAAGTTATATTCGTAACAGAACAAGAACACGTATTCTTACAGGGATGTGGACTGTTAACTTCACATCTGTCTGTTCTGAATAGGAAAGTTATGTTATGAACAGAGCAAGGGCACCAACACATACATTTCGTCTAGAGTGACCCAGAAGGTGAATGTGAAGGTTATTGACAAAGCTTTTCAGTGACAAAGATTGGTTTATAGCATTCGTAAACACTGACATGACGGGCGCAATAGCTGAGTAGGTTAAAGCGTTGAACTTTCAATCTGAAGGTCCCGAGTTCGAATCTCGGTAACGGCGCCTGGTGGGCAAAAGGTGGAGATTTTCCCGATCTCCCAGGTCAACATATGTACAGACCTGCTAGCGCCTGAATCCCCGTCATGTGTATACGCCCGCATAAGATCATATACACACGTTAAAGATCCTATAATCCATGTCAGCGTTCGGTGGGTTATGGAAACAAGAACATACCCAGCATGCACCCCCCCCCTAAAACGAAGTATGGCTGCCTACAAGGCGGGGTAAAAACGGTCATACACGTAAAAACCCACTCGTGTACATGTATACGAGTGAACGTGGGGGTAGCAGTCCACGAACGAAGAAGAAGAAGAAGAAGAAGAAGAAGAAGAAGAAGAAGAAGAAGAAGAAACACTGACATAGCTCTCTAAGAGTTGAAGACCGATGAGGGGGCTGTTTGGAAATCGTGGTCGCTTTGTCTTGTGAACAGACAAAATGTGGGTGGACCGTCTCCCTTCGTTTCATTTGGGTTGTCATTCACAATGACCAGAGAGCATTGTTCCACTCAAACTGCTCCGGGATTTCCAAATCGATGGAAACAATGGGAAACAAACAGTTGCTGAAATGTTGGTCGCTAGGAACTGTGATGGGGCGAAGAACCGTTTTAGCCCAAGACATGTTTGCCCTGCTCGGTGAATCTCTCTCTCTCTCTCTCTCATTCTCTCTCTCTCTGTGTGTGTGTGTGTGTGTGTGTGTGTGTGTGTGTGTGTGTGTGTGTGTGTGTGTGTGTGAATGCGCGCGAGTGTGTGTAGGTATAATATGTGTACATATTATGGTTCTGTGCGTGAATGAGAGGGAGAGTGTGTGTGTGTGTGTGTGTGTGTGTGTGTGTGTGTGTGTGTGTGTGTGTGTGTGTGTGTGTGTGTGTGTGTGTGTGTGTGTGTACGTGTGAGCGAGAGATGAAGTGTGTGTGTGTGTGTGAGAGAGAGAGAGAGACAGACAGACAGACAGACAGACAGAGAGAGAGAGAGAGAGAGAGAGAGAGAGAGAGACAGAGAGAGAGAGAGAGAGAAGGGGAGAGGGCTTCCTTTCTGCAAGGAAATAAACAAACCAAACACCAAGACAATGCACGCTGTAATTGCGATGGGCACCATGAAGCAGCAACAATGTCCACATGACGCAGTGTGACAGAATCATCTTATTGATTTGAGAGTAATTGAGAGAGAGAGAGACAGAGACGGGTGGGGATGGAGAGAGAGAGAGATAGAGAGGGAGAAGAGGAAGGGAGAGGGAGAGAGGGAGAGTGAGGGGGGAAGAGAGAGAGAGTGGGAGGGAGGGAGAGAGAGAGAGAGGGAGGGAGGGAGGGAGGGAGATAAAAAGAGAGGAGAGAGAGAGAGAGAGAGAGAGGGAGGGAGGGAGAGAGAGAGAGAGGGAGGGAGGGAGGGAGGGAGGGAGATAAAAAGAGAGGAGAGAGAGAGAGAGAGAGAGAGAGAGAGGGAGGGAGGAAGCGAGAGGGAGAGTGCGAGGGAGAGGAAGCAGGGAGAGGGAGGCAGGGAGAGGGAGAGAGTGGGAGAGAGAGATAGAGAGTGGGATGGAGAGAGAGAGAGAGAGAGAGTGGGAGGGAGGGAGATAAAAAGAGAGGGAGAGAGAGAGAGAGGGAGGAAGGGAGAGAGAGACAGAGAGAGAGAGAAAAGAGAAGGGGGAAAGAGGGAGAGAGAGAGGAGGAGGGGAGGAGGAAAGGAAGGAGGAACAGAAAGCGACAGAGACAAGAGAGAGCGAAACAAGAGCCAGAAACAATGAAATCATGGTATGAAAAGCTTTATTCTGTGACGTTTATTGCATACATTATATGCAAACATTAGTGGACATATCTTTTCTTATATGTTTGTGTGCCTGTCTATAAGTTAATATGCTTGTAATAATGCATGTATGTATGTATGTGCATGGATATCAAATGATATATTTACCATTATGAAATAGTGTTGTGTAGCTTTTCTTCTTGTTTATTTTTTATTTTTTTGTCGTATTTCGTTATTTCTGTTTTGATGTTTAAAAATTAAATTAAAAATGTTCATTAAAAAACAGAGACAGAAAAACAGAGAGAAAAACAGAGACAGAAACAGGAGACAGAAACAGACTGAAATTAGAGACAGAAAAACAGAAATTAGAAAAAAAACAGAAACAGAAACAGAGACAGAAATAGACAGAAAAACAGAGACAGAAATATAGAGAGAAACAAGAGACAGACAAACATAGAGAAAAACAGAGACAGAAACAAGAGACCAACAGAGACAGAAACAAGAGACCAACAGAGACAGAAACAAGAGACAGACAGAGACAGAAACAAGAGACAGACAGAGACAGAAACAAGAGACCAACAGAGACAGAAACAAGACAGACAGAGACAGAAACAAGAGACAGACAGAGACAGAAACAAGAGACAGACAGAGACAGAAACAAGAGACAGACAGAGACAGAAACACGAGACAGACAGAGACAGAAACAAGACAGACAGAGACAGAAACAAGAGACCAACAGAGACAGAAACAAGACAGACAGAGACAGAAACAAGACAGACAGAGACAGAAACAAGACAGACAGAGACAGAAACAAGAGACAGACAGAGACAGAAACAAGACAGACAGAGACAGAAACAAGACAGACAGAGACAGAAACAAGAGACAGACAGAGACAGAAACAAGAGACAGACAGAGACAGAAACAAGAGACAGACAGAGACAGAAACACGAGACAGACAGAGACAGAAACAAGACAGACAGACAGAAGCAAGAGACAGACAGAGACAGAAGCAAGAGACAGACAGAGACAGAAACAAGAGACAGACAGAGACAGAAACAAGACAGACAGAGACAGAAACAAGAGACCAACAGAGACAGAAACAAGAGACAGACAGAGACAGAAACAAGACAGACAGAGACAGAAACAAGACAGACAGAGACAGAAACAAGAGACAGACAGAGACAGAAACAAGAGACCAACAGAGACAGAAACAAGAGACAGACAGAGACAGAAACAAGAGACCAACAGAGACAGAAACAAGAGACAGACAGAGACAGAAACAAGACAGACAGAAACAGAAACAAGAGACAGACAGAGACAGAAACAAGAGACAGACAGAGACAGAAACAAGAGACAGACAGAGACAGAAACAAGACAGACAGAGACAGAAACAAGAGACAGAAACAAGAGACAGACAGAGACAGAAACAAGAGACAGACAGAGACAGAAACAAGAGACAGACAGAGACAGAAACAAGACAGACAGAGACAGAAACAAGAGACAGACAGAGACAGAAACAAGACAGACAGACAGAAACGAGAGACAGACAGAGACAGAAACAAGACAGACAGAGACAGAAACAAGAGACAGACAGAGACAGAAACAAGACAGACAGACAGAAACGAGAGACAGACAGAGACAGAAACAAGAGACAGACAGAGACAGAAACAAGAGACCAACAGAGACAGAAACAAGAGACAGACAGAGACAGAAACAAGACAGACAGAGACAGAAACAAGAGACCAACAGAGACAGAAACAAGAGACAGACAGAGACAGAAACAAGACAGACAGAGACAGAAACAAGAGACAGAGACAGAAACAAGAGACACACAGAGACAGAAACAAGAGACAGACAGAGACAGAAACAAGACAGACAGAGACAGAAACAAGAGACAGACAGAGACAGAAACAAGAGACAGACAGAGACAGAAACAAGACAGAGACAGAAACAAGAGACAGACAGAGACAGAAACAAGACAGACAGAGACAGAAACAAGAGACCAACAGAGACAGAAACAAGAGACAGACAGAGACAGAAACAAGACAGACAGAGACAGAAACAAGAGACAGACAGAGACAGAAACAAGAGACCAACAGAGACAGAAACAAGAGACAGACAGAGACAGAAACAAGAGACAGACAGAGACAGAAACAAGAGACCAACAGAGACAGAAACAAGAGACAGACAGAGACAGAAACAAGACAGACAGAGACAGAAACAAGAGACAGACAGAGACAGAAACAAGAGACAGACAGAGACAGAAACAAGAGACAGACAGAGACAGAAACAAGAGACCAACAGAGACAGAAACAAGAGACAGACAGAGACAGAAAAAGACAGACAGAGACAGAAACAAGAGACAGACAGAGACAGAAACAAGAGACAGACAGAGACAGAAACAAGAGACAGACAGAGACAGAAACAAGAGACCAACAGAGACAGAAACAAGAGACAGACAGAGACAGAAACAAGAGACAGACAGAGACAGAAACAAGACAGACAGAGACAGAAACAAGAGACCAACTGAGACAGAAACAAGAGACAGACAGAGACAGAAACAAGAGACAGACAGAGACAGAAACAAGACAGACAGAGACAGAAACAAGAGACCAACTGAGACAGAAACAAGAGACAGACAGAGACAGAAACAAGACAGACAGAGACAGAAACAAGACAGACAGACAGAAACAAGAGACAGACAGAGACAGAAACAAGACAGACAGACAGAGACAGAAACAAGACAGACAGAGACAGAAACAAGAGACAGAGACAGAAACAAGAGACAGACAGAGACAGAAACAAGAGACAGACAGAGACAGAAACAAGAGACAGACAGAGACAGAAACAAGAGACAGACAGAGACAGAAACAAGACAGACAGAGACAGAAACAAGAGACAGACAGAGACAGAAACAAGAGACAGACAGAGACAGAAACAAGAGACCAACAGAGACAGAAACAAGAGACAGACAGAGACAGAAACAAGAGACAGACAGAGACAGAAACAAGACAGACAGAGACAGAAACAAGAGACCAACTGAGACAGAAACAAGAGACAGACAGAGACAGAAACAAGAGACAGACAGAGACAGAAACAAGACAGACAGAGACAGAAACAAGAGACAGAGACAGAAACAAGAGACACACAGAGACAGAAACAAGAGACAGACAGAGACAGAAACAAGACAGACAGAGACAGAAACAAGAGACAGAGACAGAAACAAGAGACACACAGAGACAGAAACAAGAGACAGACAGAGACAGAAACAAGAGACAGACAGAGACAGAAACAAGAGACCAACAGAGACAGAAACAAGAGACAGACAGAGACAGAAACAAGACAGACAGAGACAGAAACAAGAGACCAACAGAGACAGAAACAAGAGACAGACAGAGACAGAAACAAGAGACAGACAGAGACAGAAACAAGAGACAGACAGAGACAGAAACAAGACAGACAGAGACAGAAACAAGACAGACAGAGACAGAAACAAGACAGACAGACAGAAACAAGAGACAGACAGAGACAGAAACAAGAGACAGACAGAGACAGAAACAAGAGACCAACTGAGACAGAAACAAGACAGACAGAGACAGAAACAAGACAGACAGAGACAGAAACAAGACAGACAGACAGAAACAAGAGACAGACAGAGACAGAAACAAGACAGACAGACAGAAACGAGAGACAGACAGAGACAGAAACAAGAGACAGACAGAGACAGAAACAAGAGACCAACAGAGACAGAAACAAGAGACAGACAGAGACAGAAACAAGACAGACAGAGACAGAAACAAGAGACCAACTGAGACAGAAACAAGAGACAGACAGAGACAGAAACAAGAGACAGACAGAGACAGAAACAAGACAGACAGAGACAGAAACAAGAGACAGAGACAGAAACAAGAGACAGACAGAGACAGAAACAAGAGACAGACAGAGACAGAAACAAGACAGACAGAGACAGAAACAAGAGACCAACAGAGACAGAAACAAGAGACAGACAGAGACAGAAACAAGAGACAGACAGAGACAGAAACAAGAGACAGACAGAGACAGAAACAAGAGACAGACAGAGACAGAAACAAGAGACAGACAGAGACAGAAACAAGAGACAGACAGAGACAGAAACAAGAGACAGACAGAGACAGAAACAAGAGACAGACAGAGACAGAAACAAGACAGACAGAGACAGAAACAAGACAGACAGAGACAGAAACAAGAGACCAACAGAGACAGAAACAAGAGACAGACAGAGACAGAAACAAGAGACAGACAGAGACAGAAACAAGAGACAGACAGAGACAGAAACAAGAGACAGACAGAGACAGAAACAAGAGACCAACAGAGACAGAAACAAGAGACAGACAGAGACAGAAACAAGACAGACAGAGACAGAATCAAGGGACAGACAGAGACAGAAACAAGACAGATAGAGACAGGAACAAGACATACAGAGACAGAAACAAGAGACAGACAGAGACAGAAACAAGAGACAGACAGAGACAGAAACAAGAGACAGACAGAGACAGAAACAAGACAGACAGAGACAGAAACAAGAGACAGACAGAGACAGAAACAAGAGACAGACAGAGACAGAAACAAGACAGACAGAGACAGAAACAAGACAGACAGAGACAGAAACAAGAGACCAACAGAGACAGAAACAAGAGACAGACAGAGACAGAAACAAGACAGACAGACAGAAACAAGAGACAGACAGAGACAGAAACAAGAGACAGACAGAGACAGAAACAAGAGACAGACAGAGACAGAAACAAGACAGACAGAGACAGAAACAAGAGACAGACAGAGACAGAAACAAGACAGACAGAGACAGAAACAAGAGACAGACAGAGACAGAAACAAGACAGACAGAGACAGAAACAAGAGACAGACAGAGACAGAAACAAGAGACCAACAGAGACAGAAACAAGAGACAGACAGAGACAGAAACAAGACAGACAGAGACAGAAACAAGAGACAGACAGTGACAGAAACAAGAGACAGACAGAGACAGAAACAAGAGACCATCAGAGACAGAAACAAGAGACAGACAGAGACAGAAACAAGAGACAGACAGAGACAGAAACAAGAGACAGACAGAGACAGAAACAAGACAGAGACGGAAACAAGACAGACAGAGACAGAAACAAGAGACAGACAGAGACAGAAACAAGACAGAGACGGAAACAAGACAGACAGAGACAGAAACAAGAGACAGACAGAGACAGAAACAAGACAGAGACGGAAACAAGAGACAGACAGAGACAGAAACAAGAGACAGACAGAGACAGAAACAAGAGACAGACAGAGACAGAAACAAGACAGAGACGGAAACAAGACAGAGACGGAAACAAGACAGACAGAGACGGAAACAAGACAGACAGAGACGGAAACAAGAGACAGACAGAGACAGAAAGAAGACAGGGACAGAAACAAGACAGAGACGGAAACAAGACAGAGACGGAAACAAGACAGACAGAGACGGAAACAAGACAGAGACGGAAACAAGAGACAGACAGAGACAGAAACAAGACAGAGACAGAAACAAGACAGAGACGGAAACAAGACAGAGACGGAAACAAGACAGACAGAGACGGAAACAAGACAGACAGAGACAGAAACAAGACAGACAGAGACGGAAACAAGACAGACAGAGACAGAAACAAGACCGACAGAGACAGAAACAAGACAGACAGAGACAGAAACAAGAGACCAACAGAGACAGAAACAAGAGACCAACAGAGACAGAAACACAGAAACAAGAGACCAACAGAGACAGAAACAAGAGACCAACAGAGACAGAAACAAGAGACAGACAAACAGAAAGACCAAAACAAAAACAACAACAACAAAAAAACAAAAAACAAAACAAAAACAAAAACAAAAACAAAACAAAAAAACAACAACAAAAAACCAAAAAACACACCCCCCCCGCCCCCCCTGCCCCCCAACCCCAACCCATCAGTAATTGTCTTCTCACTTTCTCAGACAAGGCCAGATGCAGATATACAACAATCGGCTTGAAGTGACATGGCCTTGCACCACACTTCCAGTTTCATTTTCTCAAGGAGGCGTCACTGCGTTCGGACAAATCCATATACGCTCCACCATATCTACTAGCCAGATGCCTGACCAGCAGCGTAACCCAACGCGCTTTGTCAGGCCTTGAGTTTCGTGCTGATATATTTGTGTACCCATCCGAGTGGATTTCTTCAGCAGAATTTTGCCAGAGGGCAACACTCTCGTTGCCGTGAGTTCTTTTTCAGTGCGCCAAAGTGTGCGTGCTGCACACGGCACCTCGGTTTATAGTCTCATCCGAATGACTAGATGCTCAGTTCGATTTTCCAGTCAAACTTGGGAGAAAACGCGAGAGTGGGATTCGAATCCACACCCTCACGGACTCTGTATTGGCAGACGAGTGTCTTAACCATTCTGCCACCTTCCCCCCTTACACTCCCACATCCTCACACCACACACACACAATGCAAGGCCGCTGGAGTGCTGGTCTAGTGATAACGCGTCCGCTTTCAGAAGCCAGAGAACCTGAGCTCACAGTTTCGAATCCCACACTCGCCAATGCGTTTTTGATGATAACAACAACAGCAGCAGCAGCATCAACAACAACAGCAGCAGCAGCAACAACAGGAATAACAACAGCAACAACAGCAGCAACAACAGGAATAACAACAGCAACAACAGCAGCAACAACAGCTGCAGCATCAACAACAGCAGCAGCAACAACAACAGCCACAACAACAACAACAACAACAATAGCATCAACAACAACAGCAGCAGCAGCAGCAGCAACAACAACAGCCACAACAACAACAACAACAACAATAGCAGCAGCAGCAACAGCAGCAGCAACAACAGCAACAACAGCAGCAGCATCAACAACAACAGCAACAACAGCAATGCGTTTTTGATGATAACAACAACAGCAGCAGCATCAACAACAACAACAATAGCAGCAGCAGCAACAGCAGCAGCAACAACAACAACAGCAACAACAGCAACAACAGAACAACAACAACAATAGCAGCAGCAACAACAACAACAGCAACAACAACAACAATAGCAGCACCAGCAACAGCAATAACAACAGCAACAACAGCAACAACAACATCAGCAACAGTAGCAGCAGCAGCAGCAGCAACAACAGCAACAACAATGTACTCAGAGCGCTTTACTTGAAAAAAAAAAAAAGTTTCAAATGACAAAAGACGCTCATGACCACAATCTCTCTCTCTCTCTCTCTCTCTCTCTCTCTCTCACTCTCTCTCTCACTGTCTCTGTCTCTCTCTCTCTCTTCCCACTCCCTCTCCCCTCCCCCGCCCCACCCTCCCTCACCCCCTTATCTCATTCTTCATGCATGCCAAGTGAGTAGACAGACCCAGGGCAATGTTGGAGAAGTAGTAAACCCAAAGTGCTTCCTGATAGGTTCTGGAAAGGTGTTTTTTTTAATTTTTTTTTTAGTGAAGAGCAAAGGGCAGACTTAGAGTCAGACGAACGGAAATAGTTTGGAAAGTTGTTTCAGGTATGAGGAAAGAGTGTTCTTTACTCATCATCCGGACAACAACAACACACACACACACACACACACAGATACACACACGCGCGCGCACGTACACACACACACACACACACACACACACACACACACACACATCTATCTCTCTCTCTCTCTCTCTCTCTATATATATATATATATATATATGTGTCTGTACCTATATATATACCTTTGTATATATGCCTATCTATACACACACACATATATATATACCTATATACCTATGTATATATTAGATTATGTACACACACACACATACACACACACGCACACACACACACACACACACACACACACACACACACATATATATATATATATATATATATATATATATATATATAGAGAGAGAGAGAGAGAGAGAGAGAGAGAGAGAGAGAGAGGGGGGGGGGCATCGTAATAATTTCACATGAAAGATCTGTTGTGACAAGAAACCGATACATCTTCCGTTTTTATCTGCTAACCTTCTCTTCTTCCAGCATTGAATCGAAAACATTATTGTGATCCCAACAACTTAATCAAATAGAATTCGATCTCATTATTTTCTTTTACGGAAACGTCGAGGCCTTTGCACGAGATTGAATTATATCATTGAATTATCTTATTCGCGAGGCTTTGTTCGCACGCAGTGAAAACGCGAAGTATCCGTATGACAACAACCTCTTCAATCAATCAAGCACTTTCATGACTAAACACACGGTTTACACAAATTTGCCTTCGGGGTCATCATAAGAAAAAATGACAACAAACACCCCCCCCCAATCCTCCCCCCCTCCCATACCCCCCCTCCCCCCTCCCCCCCCCCCCCAACTATTTCCAAATAACAACTCTAAAGAATAATAACAGTCATTCCAAGTCAATCACACGAAACGACGATGAACAAGATCGTGTCCCTTTCTTACTTTCCAGAACAATTCGCAAAAGCCACCTGCATATCGTGACCTGCGTTCTTTTCACAAGATAGCATCTAGCTGGCATTTTACTCAGGTGAGGAAGGTAGATTTCACGCAGAGGCATCAGAGCTTTTAACAGAAGCGATGGGAGCAGGAAATTAAAAAAAAAGAAAAGAAAAAAAAAAGGAGAAGAAAGAAAGATCAAGGGAGCCACAGTAATGCTTGGTATGAATCTCTCCAGTGCAGAATTTTCTTGCGGAAACGAAATCATTCTAGGCAGTTCCGCTCTAGAAAGCTATCATTGGATCGAAAGATTGGAACTGGCACACAAGATATATACATTTGTAACAAATATTATCATTATTATTTTTTTTGGTGCTACGTCGAAGGCAGGTGTGGCTGCACGTGCACAGCAACATTGGAACAGACTCCACACACAATGCTCCCGTTATACTCTGAAAATGCACAGAAAAACTGACATGGACACCACACGCAACTTTGTTCCCTTTACATGCTAAACGTGCACAGCAACATTGACACAGACAGCACAGACTTTGATCCAGTTATACGCTGCACGTGCACAGCAACATTGACACAGACAGCACACACTTTGTTCCAGTTATACGCTGCACGCGCACAGCAACATTGGCACAGACAGCACACACTTTGTTCCAGTTATACGCTGCACGCGCACAGCAACATTGGCACAGACAGCACACACTTTGATTCATTTATACACCGAGCGTGCTAAGTCGAAGGCAGGTGTGGCTGCACGTGCGCAGCAACATTGGCACAGACTCCACACACAATGCTCCCGTTATACACTGAAAATGCACAGAAAAACTGACATAGACACCACACGCAACTTTGTTCCCTTTACATGCTAAACGTGCACAGCAACATTGACACAGACAGCACACACTTTGTTCCAGTTATACGCTACACGTGCACAGCAACATTGACACAGACAGCACACACTTTGTTCCCGTTATACGCTACACGTGCACAGCAACATTGACACAGACAGCACACACTTTGTTCCAGTTATACGCTACACGTGCACAGCAACATTGGCACAGACAGCACACACTTTGATTCATTTATACACCGAGCGTGCTACATCGAAGGCAGGTGTGGCTGCACGTGCGCAGCAACATTGGAACAGACTCCACACACAATGCTCCCGTTATACTCTGAAAATGCACAGAAAAACTGACATGGACACCACACGCAACTTTGTTCCCTTTACATGCTAAACGTGCACAGCAACATTGACACAGACAGCACACACTTTGTTCCAGTTATACGCTACACGTGCACAGCAACATTGACACAGACAGCACACACTTTGTTCCCGTTATACGCTGCACGTGCACAGCAACATTGACACAGACAGCACACACTTTTTCCCGTTATACGCTGCACGTGCACAGCAACATTGACACAGACAGCACACACTTTGATCCCGTTATACGCTGCACGTGCACAGCAACATTGACACAGACAGCACACACTTTGTTCCAGTTATACGCTGCACGTGCACAGCAACATTGACACAGACAGCACACACTTTGTTTCAGTTATACGCTGCACGTGCACAGCAACATTAGCACAGACAGCACACACTTTGTTCCAGTTATACGCTGCACGCGCACAGCAACATTAGCACAGACAGCACACACTTTGTTCCCGTTATACGCTACACGTGCACAGCAACATTGGCACAGACAGCACACACTTTGTTCCCGTTATACGCTGCACGTGCACAGCAACATTGACACAGACAGCACACACTTTGTTCCCGTTATACGCTACACGTGCACAGCAACATTGACACAGACAGCACACACTTTGTTCCCGTTATACGCTACACGTGCACAGCAACATTGACACAGACAGCACACACTTTGTTCCCGTTATACGCTACACGTGCACAGCAACATTGACACAGACAGCACACACTTTGTTCCAGTTATATGCTGCACGTGCACAGCAACATTGACACAGACAGCACACACTTTGTTCCCGTTATACGCTACACGTGCACAGCAACATTGACACAGAAAGCACACACTTTGTTCCAGTTATACGCTACACGTGCACAGCAACATTGACACAGAAAGCACACACTTTGATTCATTTATACACCGAGCGTGCTACGTCGAAGGCAGGTGTGGCTGCACGTGCGCAGCAACATTGGAACAGACTCCACACACAATGATCCCGTTATACCCTGAAAATGCACAGAAAAACTGACATAGACACCACACGCAACTTTGTTCCCTTTACATGCTAAACGTGCACAGCAACATTGACACAGACAGCACACACTTTGTTCCAGTTATACGCTGCACGTGCACAGCAACATTGACACAGACAGCACACACTTTGTTCCCGTTTTACGCTACACGTGCACAGCAACATTGACACAGACAGCACACACTTTGTTCCCGTTATACGCTGCTCGTGCACAGCAACATTGACACAGACAGCACACACTTTGTTCCCGTTATACGCTGCACGTGCACAGCAACATTGACACAGACAGCACACACTTTGTTCCCGTTATACGCTGCACGTGCACAGCAACATTGACACAGACAGCACACACTTTGTTCCCGTTATACGCTGCACGTGCACAGCAACATTGACACAGACAGCACACACTTTGTTCCCGTTATACGCTACACGTGCACAGCAACATTGACACAGACAGCACACACTTTGTTCCCGTTATACGCTACACGTGCACAGCAACATTGACACAGACAGCACACACTTTGATCCAGTTATACGCTGCACGTGCACAGCAACATTGACACAGACAGCACACACTTTGTTCCCGTTATACGCTGCACGTGCACAGCAACATTGGCACAGAAAGCACACACTTTGATTCATTTATACACCGAGCGTGCACAGCAACATTGGCACACCCACCACACATTTTGATCCCATTATACGCTGAACCCTCTTGGGAGAGATTGTCATCTGAGCTAAGATAAACGCTTGTATATACACCCACACTCAAATTCATACGTTCATTTGTCCGCCAGGTCTGTCAGTCCTCTCTCTATCTCTGTCTCTCTCTCTTTGTCTCTCTCTCTCTTTCTTTCTTATCTCATATAAACACACACACACACACACACACACACACACACACACACACACGCACGCACGCACGCACGCACACACACACACACACACACACACACAAACATACAAATGTCTATATTTTAATCTGAAAACTCTTTCTCCACACAAACACACATGACCTTACACACGCATACACAGACGCACACATACAAGCACACGCACGCACGCACACAGGCACACACACACATACATGCACATTCACACACATTCACACATATAGACATACACACACACACACACACACACACACACACACACACACACACACACACACACACAACATCGAATATCACTCAAACTGAAAAGACGTCGAATTAAAAAAAAAAGAACACACACACACACACACACACACACACACACACACACACACACACGCACACACAGAGTTACACCCCCATCTCCTTTTCTCATTCTTCTCCCCCCCCCCCTACCCCCACCCCCTCAACTTGTTCTCCGTTTCTTCCCGTATGACATCACAAGGGGAGGAAAGAAGTAAAACTGAAGATCACAACCACCCCCTGCCCCCCCCCCCCCCTCCAACCACTCCCTATCCCCACGCGCGCACACACACAAAGACGCTCAAACACCCACACATCCACACACACACTCACACAGATACACACACACATATACACACACACTAAACAACACATACACACACACACACACACACACACACACACGCGCGCGCACACACACACACACACACACACACATACACAAACACATACTGGCTGGTTACAGACAACTGAGTTCGGTCATCTATTCGAAACATGTTAGCTCGTTATGAACAGACATCGTTTCTTTAATAATTAATCAAAATGCGCCTAAAGCTAAAAAAAAAAAAAAAAAAAAAAAAAGAAACATCACCCCCCCCCCCCACCCCCCCCCCCCCCCCCCGCAAAAAAGAAAAAAAAAAAAAAAAAGAAACACCACCAGAACCCCCCCAAAAAAAAAACAACAACAAAAAACAAACAAAAAACTGCTTCATAAGTAATCGTGTAATTACTCCCTGACCCAACCCCGTCTGCTATCTAGCCATCTTCTCGCCAGAGGCAGAGTGTGTTGAGATTATTTCTCGGCTCTTAATAATTATTTCTCCTTGGGGCGTCTTCTATCTGTCTGTTTGTCTGTCTGTCTGTCTGTCTGTCTGTCTGTGTCTCTCTCTGTGACTCTTTTTATGCCTGATTCTATCCGTCTGTCTCTCTCAACACGCGTGCGTGCCTGAGCGGGTGAGTAAGTGTGTGTGTGTGTGTGTGTGTGTGTGTGTGTGTGTGTGGTTGTGTGTGTGTGCGCGCGCGCGCGTGTGTGCTTCCATGTGCTTGTGCTTGTGGGTGCGCGTAAATCACAGCTTTTTATTATTTATTTTTTTTAACCATACACTAATAATGCACATTCATTTCGATGGGGGATAAAAGATTTGAATCTCGGTCAAGGTAGATCCTACACAAAAGCGCGCGTGCAGGCTGTAGGCTTTTTTTATCCTTATATCCTGGAATATTACATTGATGCATACGTGCTGCAATGAAGTAACCTGATATGCCTGAAAAAAAAGAGGCCCTTTTGCAGTGCATTGTACGTTGGTTGTTGTTTTTTCGGTGTCACAATACGTTTCTCTTTGAAATTGAGACTTCTGTCTACGTGCCGAGAGAGCGCGTCGAGACGGGCGCAATAGCCGAGTGGTTAAAGCGTTGGACGTTCAATCTTAGGGCCCCGGGTTCGAATCTCGGTAACGGCGCCTGGTGGGTAAAGGGTGGAGATTTTTACGATCTCCCAGGTCAACATACGTGCAGACTTGCTAGTGCCTGAACCCCTTTCGTGTGTATACGGCAAGCGGAAGATAAAATACACACGTTAAAGATCCTGTAATCCATGTCAGCGTTCGGTGGGTTATGGAAACAAGAACATATCCAGCATGCACACCCCCGAAAACGGAGTATGGCTGCCTACATGACGGGGTAAAAACGGTCATACACGTAAAAACCTACTCGTGTACATACGAGCGAACGTGGGAGTTGAAGAAGAAGAAGAAGAAGAAGAAGAGCGCGTTGAAATGAAGCAACACCACTCACTTCATTATTTTTCCTGCCTACCTGTTTGTATGTCTCTCTGTGTGTTTCTCTGTTCCTCCGTCTGAATTAAAGGAGAATCTTTATGACCGTTCCCGTGAGGTTTTTACGTCCTCTAATCTCCATTTCAGTTTTACGAAAAAGCTGAAAAGCAATAGCATTGTGATTGTTTCCGCGATGAGGATTGTGTGACATTCGCCTGAAACGTTTCCTTCATTTGATACAGGTTTGATTTATCTGTACATCATTTAGGTTTCTATTTCTATTAATTTAATATCTTTTCTTCTTTTTCTAAGTTATGGTTTCATGATCTATATCATACCAAATGTCAAGGAATGGATAATGTGAAAGAAGAAGTAGTAGTAGTAGTAGTAGTAGTAGTAGTAGTAGTAGAAGAAGAAAAACAACAACAACAACGATATCAAGAAGAAGAAGAAGAACAACAACAACAGCGACAACAGCGACATCAGGAAGAAGGAGAAGGAGAAGGAGGAGGAGAAGAAGAAGAACAACAACAACAGCGACAACAGCGACATCAGGAAGAAGGAGAAGGAGAAGGAGAAGAACAACAACAGCGACAACAGCGACATCAGGAAGAAGTGAAGGAGAAGGAGGAGAAGAAGAAGCAGAAGAAGAAGAAGAAGAAGAAGAAGAAGAAGAACAACAACAACAGCGACATCAGGAAGAAGGAGAAGGAGAAGGAGAAGAACAACAACAGCGACAACAGCGACATCAGGAAGAAGTGAAGGAGAAGGAGGAGAAGAAGAAGCAGAAGAAGAAGAAGAAGAAGAAGAAGAAGAAGAAGAAGAACAACAACAACAACAACAACAACAGCGACATCAGGAAGAAGGAGAAGGAGAAGAAGAACTACAAAAACGACATCAAGAATAAGAAGGAGAAGAAAAGAGAAAAGGAAACTATTAACAAGACAGAAAAAAATGGCACTGGGAAAGACATAAAAAGATCTATCTGTCTATCTATCTACATTACAAATAGTATGCATGTTTGCCGATGTGCACAAAGTTGGAAGTATACAGGCGCATATGTAAGCCTGCGGGTTCACACGTAGATTGCGTGCATGCTTGTGAAGGTATGTGGTGACGCGCACGTTCATGTTTTGCAGATGTATGTTAATGACACTTGTACTGTTAATGAGCTGCCTTGTATTATTGGTCAATGTCTAATTGTAGTTTAACGCATTCATGTGATAGTTAAATGTGTTTGACTATGATTATTGTGCTCAATGTTTACGACTGTGAACGCCTTTCATGTAATAGGTATCAAATGACAGCTTAGTCTTTTGTGAATGACCATGACTGACTCTCAGACTAGGAGGCAAAATTACGCTGGCTCTTCGTGCTGCAGCCTTGGGGGCGAGTTGTCCTTTGGGAACCATCCCAACGCCGACTGTCGTAAAACCCTCTTGGCCGAGGGAGTGGGGACGTAACTTGGGCAAGACACTCTCCACTATAATCAAATTCTAGCCCAGATAGTCGGGACAGCAGTTATCTACTCTGCTATTCGTGTTTTACACCACAGTCGAATCTCTCTTATCATGGAGGTGATGATGTAGTCTACATTGTATCATGAACTATACTTGATTTGTCTGAAACGATACGTATGGACATGCGTTGGGATAAAAAAATCAAACCCAAACTGAGAAATCAACAACAACAAAAAAAACAACAACAAAATCAACACACACACACACACACACACACACACACACACACACACACACACACCCCTGATACATCGATCAAATGAGTACAGTGTTCGCCCAGGTAAAAAATGTCCGTATGCCACCATTCACTATCATTATTGTTTTTATTTCTACATAAACGATTTTTGACGTGTGTAATAAAAGATTGGAGTGATGGCCTAGAGGTAACGCGTCCTCCTAGGAAGCGAGAGAATCTGAGCGCGCTCAGCCACCGAAATTTTTTCTCTCCCCCCCCCACTAGACCTTGAGTGGTGGTCTGGACGCTAGTCATTCGGATGAGACGATAAACCAAGGTCCCGTGTGCAGCATGCACTTAGCGCACTTAAAAGAACCCACGGCAACAAAAGGGTTGTTCCTGGCAATATTCTGTAGAAAAATCCACTTCGATAGGAAAAACAAATAAAACTTCACGCAGGAAAAAAAAAAGAAAAAAAAGTAATGTTTAAGATGATAAAGATCAGTTTAAAGCAAATTAAGTCCCCTAGCATTAATTACAGATTAGTTTCCCTTTTGTACTATCTGCACCAAAACGTTTGGAAATAAATAAAACTTCCATGCTTAGCAAAAGAAGTTCCTGTTTGAACAAAAAATGATAATAATGACTGCTCTTGTTGTTGTGTCAGAATATCAGATCAAAGTGCCAAGTTTAGAGAATAAAAAATATATAAATATAACAGTAAATGCAGTCTGCATATAATTTGGCTTCTTTTTTATTTTTTTGTGCCCATCCCAGAGGTGCAATATGGTTTTAAACACGATGACTGGAAAGAACTGAATTTTTCCTATTTTTATGCCTAATTTGGTGTCAACTGAATAAGTATTTGCAGAGAAAATGTCAGTGTTAAAGTTTACCACGGACACACAGACACACACACACACACACACAACCAAACACCGGGTTAAAACATAGACTCACTTTGTTTACACAAGTAAGTCGAAAACAACAACAACAAAAAAAACAAAACAAAACAAAAAAACAACAAAAAAACCCAACAAAACACACACACACACACACAAAACCTACAAAAAAACAAAACAAAACAAAAAACAACAACAAAAAACACCAGCAACAAGAAACAAAAATATCTTAACAAAAACAACAACAACAACAAAACAAACCCTGGATGTCTGGACTGAAAGGATCGTGTGAAGAGAGCCCTGTACATTCCAGGGACAAAGTTTCCTTGCAGGTGATCTAATTAGGATGGACAATAACACTCCCTTTACACCACTTTACAGGAACGGATAATTTAGAAGAAGAAGGAGGAGGAAGAGAAGAAGAAGAAGAAGGAGGAGGAGGAGGGGGAGAAGAAGAAGAAGGAGGAGGAAGAGGAGGAGGAGGAGGGGGAGAAGAAGAAGAGGAGCAGGAGGAGGAGAAGGAGGAGGAGGAGAAGAAGAAGAAGAAGAAGAAGAGAGAGAGAGAGAGAGAGAGAGAGACAGACAGACAGAGAGAGAAAGAGAGTGAGAGAGAGAGTGGGAGAGAGGGGAAGAAGAAGAAGAAAGAGAGAGACAGAGACAGACAGAGAGAGAGAGAGACAGACAGACAGACAGAGAGAATGAGAGAGAGATGGAGAGAGAAAGAAAGGAGAGAGAGAAAGAGACAGAGACGAAGACAGAGAGACAAATACAGTGTCAGAGAGACAAAGACAGAGAGACAGATAAAAATGGAGAAAGAGAAATGGAGAGAGAGAATGACGGATCTTAAGTCGCGATTGACTATGTTGCTAAGATAAAGAAAACAGCGCCAAGGTCTTTTCTTTCCGTCTTGCCATGTCATAAAACTATGTTAGCCCACATTAGATTTACCTTTGAGAACCTGTCGTCTTGGTGTAGATATTCGCCTTCATCGTAGCAGCCATTTTGGATTTAGTTTGAAACATCATGTGTCTGAATCTTCCCTCACACACACACACACACACACACACACACACACACACACACACACACACACACACACACACACACACACACACACTCAGACAGACAAACGGACAGGCAAACAGACAACAGACAGAGAGACAGACAGAATGACAGACACCCACGCACACACAAGCACACACACGCACATACACATACGAACACACATACACACACACACACACACACACACACACACACACACACACGCATGCGCGCGCGCGCACAGACACAAACAAAGTACACACACACACACACACACACACACACACACACACACACACACACACACACACACACACGCACACACTAAAACACGCACGCACCCACTAACACACAAACACACATGCGCGCGTGCACACCCATTCCCCCTACCTCCCGCCCCCCCACCCCCCCCCCCCCCATTCCCCCAAGAAAGAAAATCAGACTAACAAAAACCCTACATTGTTCTTAATTCCAGAAAATTACCGGTGATTAAATCCAGACCAAAAGAAGAAGGCGGTGCCCGTACATCCTAGAATTTCCATTCTGTCCCCCCCCCCCCCCCACCACCTTCTTCCAAATACCTAATAAGTTCAAGCTGTGTCGATCTGTTTGGAACACAAGAGGTACATTCACAGCAGAACAAGCGAGCATAAAAAAAACAACAACACACTACACATAAGTAGAATGACCCCCACAAGAAGAAGGGGAACGTAACTTGGCAAATCCCTGTCAAAACGACAGGTTAATGACACCCCCCCAATCTGCACTGCTGCAGATCCCGGAGTCTTCAAAAGGAGAAGCGGGGGCTGGATGGAAATGTTGATTGCTTTGTGTTGTTTTCCGGAAAATGAAAGTGGCCAGACGTCCTCCCCTCCCCCCCCCAGCCCCCCGCCCCCTGCCCCTTCTTTCACGTGTGTTTGTCAATCACAATTGCCACTGGGGAGAACATTGCTCCACTCAAACTGATCAGGACATGCGAATGGATGTGGAAACAATGGGGGAACAAATTGCAGCTGAATTGGTTGTTGCTAGAAACAATAACAAAGACAAACAAACAAGCAAGCAAACAATCAAACATCGCCCCCCCAAAAAAACAAACAAACAAACAAACAAAAAAAAAAAAAAAAACCAACAAAAAAACCAGAGCCTAAAGTGTGTCAGTGCTGATTGATTTGTCGACTCTTTGTGTGTGTTTGTGTGTGTGTGTGTGGGGTGGGTGGGTGTGTGTGTGTGGGGGGGGGGTTGGGGGGGTGGTGAAGACAGAGAAAGAGAGAGATAGAGAGAGACAGACAGACAGACACACAGACGCGCAGACACGCACACAGACAGAGAAAGGCAGACGTACATACATATAGAAACATAGTCACAGGGAAGCAGAGAGATACACAGTGAGACATAGTTTAGAGAGAAAGAGAGAGAGAGAGAGAGAGAGAGAGAGAGAGAGAGAGAGAGAGAGAGAGAGAGAGTACCGAGATAGAGGGATACAGGATTATATTCATATACATTTATATATATAGTTATATCTCTAACTCTATCTATATATACATCTCTATCTATCTGTCTATCATTATCTATCTATCGATATATACATATATATATATATATATATATATATAGAGAGAGAGAGAGAGAGAGAGAGAAAGAGAGAGAGAGGCGAAGGAGAAATCAATAAGTGATCAAGGCATGTGGCCTTCTCAGAGAAGGACAGACCGAATAAGTCCATTGTCCTCAAATGACACCTCGTTGGTGGTTTTACCTACAAAGCATTGTGATCACTGTGTATGTATAGTGGTGGCCTTGAAGTAACACACGTAAAGGAGCCGATGTCAGCAAAAGAGGTGTCCCTGGAAAAAAAAGAAAAAAAAAAAAAAGAAAAAAAAAAAGAAATAAAAAACAAACAAAACAAACTCTTTCAGACAGAAAAGAAAAATAAAGAAAAAAAAAATATAGTGGCTGTGCGCTGTAGCGACACACTCTTCCTGGACAAAAAAAGAAGCAAACCCATTTCCCATACAGATAAATATGATGCAATACAATGCAGTGTAGTACGACACAGCACAATGCAAGTCACCTCACTGACCACCCAGGCCTGCCTCCTGGACAGCTCTTCCAGACACTGCATCAGCACAGCCACGCTCGCTCTCATCGCTCCATTCCCCTCTCAGCATTCTGCAGGGTTTGTCCTGCTCTGCTCGTCCCACTCCCATACGCTCCAGTCCTCTCTCATACAGATATCCTCACTTTCCTCCTCCCCTACACTCGGGCGTCGAATTTCGTTTCATTAACTCACTCAGTACGGCCAGTCCTCTTTTCTCCTCTACACAGACCCCTCGGATGTCCAGTGGGTGTCTGAATGACCCAACCTTTAGCTTCTGTCGCCAGAATTGTGGTATTCTTTGTCTATATTCACATCTTCAGTATAAGAGCGTTCCGCTTGCAATATTTTGATGATGGTAATTGGGATGAAACGCTGTTAACGTCGTCTCTTTCGCCGTTCGTATGGAGAGAGTTAAAGCGGTATCCACGTCCCTACCTTTTTGTCTTCTTCTTCTTCTTCGTTCGTGGGCTGCAACTCCCACGTTCACTCGTATGTACACAAGTGGGCTTTTACGTGTATGACCGTATTACCCCGCCATGTGGGCAGCCATACTCCGTTTTCGGGGTGTGCATGTTGGGTATGGTCTCGTTTCTATAACCCACCGAATGCTGAAATGGATTACAGGATCTTTACCGTGCGTATTTGATCTTCTAGCTCGCGTATGCACAAGACGGGGTTTCAGGCACTAGCAGGTCTGTACACGTGTTGACCTGGGAGATCGTAAAAATCTCCACCCTTTACCTACCAGGCGCCGCTACCGAGATTCGAACCAGGGACCTTCAGATTTAAAGTCCAAGCTTTAACCACTCGTTAACTGCGACCGTCGCTACATTTATATAAACCGAACTAACGTCTACAGTGTTTCAAGCTGTGTCCACACGTGTCAGTGTGGAGGAAAACCTGGTCGATTTCAGCATATGTTTTGTGGTTTACCGTAAAGTAATGAAGCCTGCCAAGTCAGCAAACTCCCAAGGTATGTGCACTTTAAACAGCTCTCTATTCCTTTGACAATTAGGTTTGGCGCAGCAATCACAATTAAGGAAGGGAAAAAAGGTTCAGCAAAGTAATGACCACAGGTGGAAATCGAAAACCAAACCAAGCAGCCGCCCCCCCCCCTTCCACCTGCCCCCCGCCCCCGCGCCCCCCCCCCCCTCCTACCCCCCCCACTTCCCACACATCGTTATAGTTTCAGTGGTTAGCGATCGGATCCAGCACAGGCACAGGATGAGTCAGTGAAGTTATGCAAGAGAAAAGACGATTGTTCAGAAAACGTGGGCTGCAAAGCGTGACAATGCGTTCAGAGTGTGATCTTCGCTGTGTGAGACGCAGAAAGGATTAATCAGGTATTGGATCGGGTTGGAATCGTGATATGGTGAATTGAAATCATCATCCTTTGTCAAGTTTCATTATCGGATCATATTCTGGAATGATGATGTGGACTAATGATGTGGAAAGCTAGCAAGGGATGGGCTGTAGCTAGGGATAGGCTGTTGTTATTGGAATGTTTTCTGGTCTGTTCAGCATTGTCAGTGACCTCGTGTGTGTGTGTGTGTGTGTGTGTGTGTGTGTGTGTGTGTGTGTGTGTGTGTGTGCATGCACGCACCAACACACTTTCATTTTTTGGACAGAGAACTTGCACATTATTCGGTGAAAAATCTATTGTGTCGAGAAATCGATGAGCATAATTTTATTTATGATAGTTTTTCTCCCTCAATTCTTTTTGTCCTGTCATAAACAAAAGCTGCGGGATTGGAAGTACGAAAAAAATCGTCGAAAAAACAAAACAAAACCAAAAAAACCCACAAAAAAACCACCAACACTTTTTTTTTCTTTACACGAAATTGGAGAAACTCAAAGAAAGCAATTTTTCATCCTGAACCTTGTTAGCAGTTTTATGCAACGCAGCGATGCAAAACCAAAACGGACAATGACTGTCTGAATAATTTACGAGGCCATGAATTAACTCTGATTATAACTCTTCCCACCCTCACATGCCCCAAGGGCGAAACTAGCCCCTGACACTGAGGCACCTTATGACATTCCAAAAGTGAAAAATGATAAAGGAAATGATAAAGTTGTAAGTTGTCCGAATAAATCAGTAGCCTTGGGGGAAGGGGGAGGGGGCGGGTGTGTGTGTGTGTGTGTGTGTGTGTGTGTGTGTGTGTGTGGAGGGTGTGTGTGTGTGTGTGTGTGTCGGGGGAGGGGGGGGGGGGGAGGGGGTCGAAGGGGGAATGAATTTCCGCTCCACAGCCGGTTTCTAGGCTGAAAAGTTCTGAATCAGCTTGCAGGCAGTGTGGGTGTATTCTGATGTATTACTCATCACAACGTATTTCTCAATGTTAAATTCAAGCTGTTCTGCCGCTGAGGAGGATGTAGCCACAGTGCTGCGCCACTATGTCCTTTTCCCTTTCTGTTTCTGTCCAGCAGTCATGGCGAGGTGGGCAGCTTTCTCCTTTCTGTTTCTGTCCAGCAGTCATGGCCATGTGGGCAGCTTTCTTCTTTCTGTTTCTGTCCAGCAGTCATGGCCAAATGGGCAGCTTTCTCCTTTCTGTATCTTTCCAGCAGTCATGGTGAGGTGGGCAGCTTTCTTCTTTCTGTTTCTGTCCAGCAGTCAGGGCCAAGTGGGCAGCTTTCTCCTTTCTGTTTCTGTCTAGCAGTGATGGCCAAGTGGGCAGCTTTCTCCTTTCTGTTTCTGTCCAGCAGTCATGGCCAAGTGGGCAGCTTTCTCCTTTCTGCTTCTGTCTAGCAGTCATGGCCAAGTGGGCAGCTTTCTCCTTTCTGTTTCTGTCCAGCAGTCATGGCCAAGTGGGCAGCTTTCTCCTTTCTGCTTCTGTCTAGCAGTCATGGCCAAGTGGACAGCTTTCTCCTTTCTGCTTCTGTCTAGCAGTCATGGCCAAGTGGGCAGCTTTCTTCTTTCTGTTTCTGTCCAGCAGTCATGGCCAAGTGGACAGCTTTCTCCTTTCTGTTTCTGTCTAGCAGTCATGGCCAAGTGGGCAGCTTTCTCCTTTCTGCTTCTGTCTAGCAGTCATGGCCAAGTGGACAGCTTTCTCCTTTCTGCTTCTGTCTAGCAGTCATGGCCAAGTGGGCAGCTTTCTCCTTTCTGTTTCTGTCTAGCAGTCATGGCCAAGTGGACAGCTTTCTCCTTTCTGTTTCTGTCCAGCAGTCATGGCCAAGTGGGCAGCTTTCTCCTTTCTGTTTCTGTCTAGCAGTCATGGCCAAGTGGACAGCTTTCTCCTTTCTGCTTCTGTCTAGCAGTCATGGCCAAGTGGGCAGCTTTCTTCTTTCTGTTTCTGTCCAGCAGTGATGGCCAAGTGGGCAGTTTTCTCCTTTCTGTTTCTATCCAGCAGTAATGGCGAGCATGGAAGCTTTCTTCTTTCTGTTTCTGTCCAGCAGTCATGGCCAAGTGGGCAGCTTTCTCCTTTCTGTTTCTGTCTAGCAGTGATGGCGAAGCTGGAAGCTTTCTCTTTCTGTTTCTGTCCAGCAGTCATGGCCAAGTGGGCAGCTTTCTCCTTTCTGTTTCTGTCTAGCAGTGATGGCCAAGTGGGCAGCTTTCTCCTTTCTGTTTCTGTCCAGCAGTCATGGCCAAGTGGGCAGCTTTCTCCTTTCTGTTTCTGTCTAGCAGTCATGGCCAAGTGGGCAGCTTTCTTCTTTCTGTTTCTGTCCAGCAGTCGATGGCCAAGTGGACAGCTTTCTCCTTTCTGCTTCTGTCTAGCAGTCATGGCCGAGATGGGCAGCTTTCTTCTTTCTGTTTCTGTCCAGCAGTGATGGCCAAGTGGGCAGCTTTCTCCTTTCTGCTTCTAGTCCAGCAGTCATGGCGAGCATGGGAAGCTTTCTTCTTTCTGTTTCTGTCCAGCAGTCATGGCCAAGTGGGCAGCTTTCTTCTTTCTGTTTCTGTCCAGCAGTCATGGCCAAGTGGGCAGCTTTCTCCTTTCTGTTTCTGTCTAGCAGTAATTGCCAAGTGGGCAGCTTTCTTCTTTCTGTTTCTGTCCAGCAGTCATGGCCAAGTGGGCAGCTTTCTCCTTTCTGTTTCTGTCCAGCAGTCATGGCAGAGTGGGCAGCTTTCTTCTTTCTGTTTCTGTCCAGCAGTCATGGCCAAGTGGGCAGCTTTCTCCTTTCTGTTTCTGTCCAGCAGTCATGGCGAGATGGGCAGCTTTCTCCTTTCTGTTTCTGTCCAGCAGTCATGGCCAAGTGGGCAGCTTTCTTCTTTCTGTTTCTGTCCAGCAGTCATGGCGAGGTGGGCAGCTTTCTTCCTTTCTGTTTCTGTCCAGCAGTCATGGCCAAGTGGGCAGCTTTCTCCTTTCTGTTTCTGTCCAGCAGTCATGGCCATGTGGGCAGCTTTCTTCTTTCTGTTTCTGTCCAGCAGTCATGGCCATGTGGGCAGCTTTCTTCTTTCTGTTTCTGTCCAGCAGTCATGGCCAAGTGGGCAGCTTTCTCCTTTCTGTTTCTGTCCAGCAGTCATGGCCAAGTGGGCAGCTTTCTCCTTTCTGTTTCTGTCCAGCAGTCATGGCGAGATGGGCATCTTTCTCCTTTCTGTTTCTGTCCAGCAGTCATGGCGAGCTGGGCAGCTTTCTTCTTTCTGTTTCTGTCCAGCAGTCATGGCGAGGTGGGCAGCTTTCTCCTTTCTGTTTCTGTCCAGCAGTCATGGCCATGTGGGCAGCTTTCTTCTTTCTGTTTCTGTCCAGCAGTCATGGCCATGTGGGCAGCTTTCTCCTTTCTGTTTCTGTCCAGCAGTCATGGTGAGGTGGGCAGCTTTCTCCTTTCTGTTTCTGTCCAGCAGTCGTGGCCAAGTGGGCAGCTTTCTCCTTTCTGTTTCTGTCCAGCAGTCATGGCGAGATGGGCATCTTTCTCCTTTCTGTTTCTGTCCAGCAGTCATGGCCAAGTGGGCTTCTTTCTCATTTCTGTTTGTGTACAGCAGTCATGGCGAGATGGGCATCTTTCTCCTTTCTGTTTCTGTCCAGCAGTCATGGCGAGATGGGCATCTTTATCCTTTCTGTTTCTGTCCAGCAGTCATGGCGAGATGGGCATCTTTCTCCTTTCTGTTTCTGTCCAGCAGTCATGGCCAAGTGGGCAGCTTTCTCCTTTCTGTTTCTGTCCAGCAGTCGTGGCGAGGTGGGCAGCTTGGTGGACTGACCACTGGAAAGACCTAGGTTCGAGCCCCGTCAGAAGTGGGGAATGTTCGGCGCTTGGTCGGTTGAGTGCTCTGTGGACTTGAACTGGAAGACTTGTACCGCAAAGTTGATGGTATTTTTGTTTTTTGTTTTTTGATGAGTCTGGTGGAGTAATACTGACATTTTGCTGACGGACACTGCTGGTGTGTGTATCTCTTGTGTCTGACTGGCCTTGAGATATAGACATCACGAAAGGAAGCGTTGAGTACAACCGTGTCATGTAGTCCAAAAACAACAACAACAACAAAATCAACAACAAAAAGGATCTCCATAGCGGCATTCCCCTTATTCCCATCATTAAAACAAAGTGACATTTCTCGCCATGCTCTGATGGCAGCCCCAGTGATGATCAGCTATCATCTCCTCTCAACGTGCATGCTCCCACTTCCTGCCCCAGTTCTTCCTGTTGCACGGGGGACTGTCTTTGGGGACAGTGTTAGCAGAATCAGCCAGGTGTTGGACGTCTGACCCAGGTGACCATTAAGCGCGTTGGGTTACGCTGCTGGTCAGGCATCTGCTTGGCAGATGTGGTGTAGCGTATGTGGATTTGTCCGAACGCAGTGGCGCC
>NC_134880.1:47793036-47800536 GCF_041734735.1 Babylonia areolata | reverse complement strand
TTTTCATTTGTTGATGACATTAACATGATAAGTCTAAACAAGCAAGGGTATTGACAGTTTTTAACTGGAATCAATTGTTCTCTTAAGATCTCTTAATACTGGGCAACACAGCACAAAGTGAACTTCATATTCTTTAGATTGTTGACACATTTGACAAAACAAATTTTGGGCACATGATTTTCGATATCGATAATAATGCGTACGTATTTCAGTAACACCTAATCTAAACCTTGCCAAAGTATATTTCAGATGTCTATCAAGGAAAGAGAGAGAGAGAGAGAGAGAGAGAGAGAGAGAGAGAGAGAGAGAGAGAGAGAGAGAGAGAGAGAGAGAGAGAGAGAGAATAAATGAAATGGATGCTCCAGGTGTGTGGTCTTGGTCTGAGTCACGCAATATTTGTTTTTTGTTTGCTTTGATTTTGCTATCTTTTTTATATATAAAAAAAAATAGTAGGTATTCTTCTCCCCACACCCGCCCCCCTTGTTTTCCGGTATGCCAGTTTGGGGTTCCCTCGTTCAGATGACACAAGAAAAGAGACTTCATGTACTTTTTGCAAATGTTGATGAAGACAAGACCTCAGGGCAGCAAGAGAGTTGTCCCCAGCAAAAATCTGTTGAAGAAGAAAGAAACTTGAACTGAAACAAAATAGTTTAGCAGAACACGCATGAATGTGCAGACATGGAGCGAAAAAAAAAAAAGTTTTGGCGATCGGAGATGAGAGGAATTTGCACGCAGATATGTGAAGTGACAAGGAAAAAACAAAGCAGAATAATACAATATAACACCCCCGTTTCTCTTTTTTTTTCTTTTTTTTTTTTTTTTTTTTTTTTTTTTTAGACAACTAGAAACGAGGACCTATGGCAAAGAGGGGGACGGGAACCAGTGGAGAAACAGATCCTGAGACGAAAATGGGGATGGACTGACCACACCTTGAGGGAATCACCATCCAGCACTACACACCAGGCCCTGACCTGGAACCCCCAGGGGAGAAAGAAGGAAGAGGGGACGGCCCAAGAACAGCTGGAGGCGGGACACTGAAGCAGAACTGAAGAGGCTGGGATCCAGCTGGAGGGATGCAGAAAGGACAGCCCACAGTCGAGTTCAGTGGAGAAACATCGTTGGTGGCCTGTGCTCCACAGGGAGCGAATGGCCTAAGTACGTAAGTAAGTAACACCTCAGTTGTTAATTAAGACACACCCTGAATGGGACAGTTGGTTGCAAACTCTATATCTCAATCAAGCACAAACCTGATCCAGTTGTGACGGGCGCAATAGCCGAGTGGTTAAAGCGTTGGACTGTCAATCTGAGGGTCCCGTGTTCGAATCACGGTGACGGCGCCTGGTGGGTGAAGGGTGGAGATTTTTACGATCTCCCAGGTCAACATATGTGCAGACCTGCTAGTGCCTGAACCCCCTTCGTGTGTATATGCAAGCAGAAGATCAAATACGCACGTTAAAGATCCTGTAATCCATGTCAGCATTCGGTGGGTTATGGAAACAAGAACATACCCAGCATGCACACCCCCGAAAACGGAGTATGGCTGCCTACATGGCGGGGTAAAAACGGTCATACACGTAAAAGCCCACTCGTGTGCATACGAGTGAACGCAGAAGAAGAAGAAGAAGAAATGATCCAGTTGTGTAAGCTAACTGTCCACATTGCTCTAGGGCTCGGAATGGAAGAGTGATCTTACGAAACTGTCGACCTTTCACACTAAAAATCTCCGAATAAGTCTGCGAAATCTTCTGGCCCAGTACCATCTTCTTCTTTTTCGTTCGTGGGCTGCAACTCCCACGTTCACTCGTATGTACATGAGTGAGCTTTTACATGTATGACCATTTTTACCCCGCCATGTAGACAGCCATACTCCGTTTTCGGGGATGTGCATGCTGGATATGTTCTTGTTTCCATAACTTACCGAACGCTGACATGGATTACAGGCTCTTTAACGTGCGTATTTGATCTTCTGTATACCTGGAAGATCGGGGAAAAAAAAATCTCCACCCTTTAAGCACCAGGCGCCGTTACCGAGATTCGAACCCGGGACCCTCAGGTTGAAAGTCCAACGCTTTAACCACTCGGCTATTGCGCCCGTCAGTACCATCTTCAAACAGTCGCCAAGTGCAATCAGGAAAACAACAAAAACGCCAACGGAGACCATGATGACGAGAAGGAGGTGGGAATGGACTGGACACGTGGTGTGAACAGTTTCAGTTTCAGTTTCAGTAGCTCAAGGAGGCGTCACTGCGTTCGGACAAATCCATATACGCTACACCACATTTGCCAAGCAGATCCCTGACCAGCAGCCTAACCCAACGCGCTTAGTCAGGCCTTGAAAAAAAAAAGAAAAAAAGAAAAAAAAAGGTGAATAAATAATAGATAAGCTTACATAAATAAATAAATAATAATTATAATATAAAAAGGTAGTAGTAATAATAATAATGATAAAGTAATAATAAATAAATAAATAAATAAGACAACAATTATGACAAATAAGCAAATAAATGTAAAACATGAAGACACACATTCACACATACACCCACACATGCATAGAGCAGACTGTGAACTACTGTGAACAGAGCACGATAACACCGCCCGGACAGCCCTTCATTGGAAATCAGATGGCAGACTCAAGAGTGGAAGGGCCAAAGATCTCATGACGCTGACCAAGTTGAGGGGAGAAACCAAGACACACATCAGGTGCAATCCAGACACTGGCCCAAAACACCACAAGAGTGGCGGTTCTTGGTTGCTGCCCTTCATCTCAGAGGGTATAACAGGAAGTAAGGAAGTAAGGAAGTAAGTAAGCAAGCAAGTAAGAAAGTAAGTAAGCAAGCAAGCAAACAAGCAAGCAAGTAAGTAAGTAAGTAAGCAAGTAAGTAAGTAAGTAAGTAAGCAAGCAAGCAAGCAAGCAAGCAAGCAAGCAAGCAAGTAAGTAAGTAAGTAAGTAAGTAAGTAAGTAAGTAAGTAAGTAAGTAAGTAAGTAAGTAAGTAAGTAAAAAGTAAGCAACGTAAGTAAGCAATCGGCGTTAGAGTTTAAATGAAAATTTGCATGACCCTGAATGATACTTGACACCCGCAGGAAAAAAAAAGTGTTTTAAACGAGTAACAAAGTACGCACACTAAAACAAAGCAGAGAAATATATATTTCACACGTGGTGTGAACACACCACGATAACACCGCCCGGACAGCCCTTCATTGGAAATCAGATGGCAGACTCAAGAGTGGAAGGGCCAAAGATCTCATGACGCTGACCAAGTTGAGGGGAGAAACCAAGACACACATCAGGTGCAATCCAGACACTGGCCCAAAACACCACAAGAGTGGCGGTTCTTGGTTGCTGCCCTTCATCTCAGAGGGTATAACAGGAAGTAAGGAAGTAAGGAAGTAAGTAAGCAAGCAAGTAAGAAAGTAAGTAAGCAAGCAAGCAAGCAAGCAAGCAAGCAAGTAAGTAAGTAAGTAAGCAAGTAAGTAAGTAAGTAAGTAAGTAAGCAAGCAAGCAAGCAAGCAAGCAAGCAAGCAAGCAAGCAAGTAAGTAAGTAAGTAAGTAAGTAAGTAAGTAAGTAAGTAAGTAAGTAAGTAAAAAGTAAGCAACGTAAGTAAGCAATCGGCGTTAGAGTTTAAATGAAAATTTGCATGACCCTGAATGATACTTGACACCCGCAGGAAAAAAAAAGTGTTTTAAACGAGTAACAAAGTACGCACACTAAAACAAAGCAGAGAAATATATATTTCACACGTGGTGTGAACACACCACGATAACACCGCCCGGACAGCCCTTCATTGGAAATCAGATGGCAGACTCAAGAGTGGAAGGGCCAAAGATCTCATGACACTGAACAAGTTGAGGGAGAAACCAAGACACACATCAGGTGCAATCCAGACACTGGCCCAAAACACCACAAGAGTGGCGGTTCTTGGTTGCTGCCCTTCATCTCAGAGGGTATAACAGGAAGTAAGGAAGTAAGTAAGTAAGTAAGCAAGCAAGTAAGTAAGTAGGTAAGAAGTAAGTAAGTAAGTAAGTAAGTAAGGAAGGAAGGAAGGAAGGAAGGAAGGAAGGAAGTAGGTAAGTAGGTAAGTAGGTAAGTAAGTAAGAAGTAAGGACGTAAGTAAGTAAGGACGTAAGTAAGTAAGTAAGTAAGAAAGAAAGAAGTAAGAAAGTAAGTAAGTAGGTAAGAAGTAAGTACCCAGAGGGTATAACGGGAAGTAAGTAAGTAAGACGTGAGTAGAGTAAGTCAGTAAGTAAAAAGTAAGCAAGTAAGCAATCGGCGTTAGAGTTCAAATGAAAATTTGCATGACCCTGAATGATACTTCACACCCGCAGGAAAAAAAAGTGTTTTAAACGAGTAACAAAGTACGCACACTAAAACAAAGCACAGAAATATATATTTCACACGTGGTGTGAACACACCACGATAACACCACCCGGACAGCCCTTCATTGGAAATCAGATGGCAGACTCAAGAGTGGACGGGCCAAAGATCTCATGACGCTGAACAAGTTGAGGGGAGAAACCAAGACACACATCAGGTGCAATCCAGACACTGGCCCAAAACACCACAAGAGTGGCGGTTCTTGGTTGCTGCCCTTCATCTCAGAGGGTATAATAGGAAGTAAGTAAGTAAGGAAGGAAGTAAGCAAGCAAGTAAGTAAGTAGGTAAGAAGTAAGTAAGTAAGGAAGGAAGGAAGGAAGGAAGTATGTAAGTAGGTAAGTAGGTAAGTAGGTAAGTAAGTAAGAAGTAAGGACGTAAGTAAGTAAGGACATAAGTAAGTAAGTAAGTAAGTAAGTAAGGACATAAGTAAGTAAGTAAGTAAGTAAGTAAGTAAGTAAGTAAGTAAGTAAGTAAGAAAGAAAGAAGTAAGAAAGAAAGTAAGTAAGTAAGTAGGTAAGAAGTAAGTACCCAGAGGGTATAACGGGAAGTAAGTAAGACGTGAGTAGAGTAAGTAAGTAAGTAAGTAAGTAAGTAAGGAAGGAAGGAAGGAAGGAAGTAGGTAAGTAGGTAAGTAAGTAAGAAGTAAGGACGTAAGTAAGTAAGGACATAAGAAAGAAAGAAGTAAGAAAGTAAGTAAGTAAGTAAGTAGGTAAGAAGTAAGTACCCAGAGGGTATAACGGGAAGTAAGTAAGTAAGACGTGAGTAGAGTAAGTAAGTAAGTAAGTAAGTAAAAAGTAAGCAACGCAAGTAAGCAATCGGCGTTAGAGTTTAAATGAAAATTTGCATGACCCTGAATGATATTTCACACCCGCAGGAAAAAAAAGTGTTTTAAACGAGTAACAAAGTACGCACACTAAAACAAAGCAGAGAAATATATATTTCACACGTGGTGTGAACACACCACGATAACACCACCCGGACAGCCCTTCATTGGAAATCAGATGGCAGACTCAAGAGTGGAAGGGCCAAAGATCTCATGACGCTGACCAAGTTGAGGGGAGAAACCAAGACACACATCAGGTGCAATCCAGACACTGGCCCAAAACACCACAAGAGTGGCGGTTCTTGGTTGCTGCCCTTCATCTCAGAGGGTATAACAGGAAGTAAGGAAGTAAGGAAGTAAGTAAGCAAGCAAGTAAGTAAGTAAGCAAGTAAGCAAGCAAGCAAGCAAGCAAGCAAGCAAGCAAGTAAGTAAGTAAGTAAGTAAGTAAGTAAGTAAGTAAGTAAGTAAGTAAGTAAAAAGTAAGCAAGTAAGCAATCGGCGTTAGAGTTTAAATGAAAATTTGCATGACCCTGAATGATACTTGACGCCTGCAGGAAAAAAAAGTGTTTTAAACGAGTAACAAAGTACGCACACTAAAACAAAGCAGAGAAATATATATTTCACACGTGGTGTGAACACACCACGATAAAACCGCCCGGACAGCCCTTCATTGGAAATCAGATGGCAGACTCAAGAGTGGAAGGGCCAAAGATCTCATGACGCTGACCAAGTTGAGGGGAGAAACCAAGACACACATCAGGTGCAATCCAGACACTGGCCCAAAACACACAAGAGTGCCGGTTCTTGGTTGCTGCCCTTCATCTCAGAAGATATAACAGGAAGTAAGGAACTAAGGATGTAAGTAAGTAAGGAAGTAAGTAAGCAAGCAAGTAAGTAAGTAGGTAAGAAGTAAGTAAGTAAGTAAGTAAGGAAGGAAGGAAGGAAGGAAGTATGTAAGTAGGTAAGTAGGTAAGTAGGTAAGTAAGTAAGAAGTAAGGACGTAAGTAAGTAAGGACATAAGTATGTAAGTAAGTAAGTAAGTAAGTAAGGACATAAGTAAGTAAGTAAGTAAGTAAGTAAGTAAGTAAGTAAGTAAGTAAGAAAGAAAGAAGTAAGAAAGAAAGTAAGTAAGTAAGTAGGTAAGAAGTAAGTACCCAGAGGGTATAACGGGAAGTAAGTAAGACGTGAGTAGAGTAAGTAAGTAAGTAAGTAAGTAAGTAAGTAAGTAAGTAAGTAAGTAAGTAAGGAAGGAAGGAAGGAAGGAAGTAGGTAAGTAGGTAAGTAAGTAAGAAGTAAGGACGTAAGTAAGTAAGGACGTAAGAAAGAAAGAAGTAAGAAAGTAAGTAAGTAAGTAAGTAGGTAAGAAGTAAGTACCCAGAGGGTATAACGGGAAGTAAGTAAGTAAGACGTGAGTAGAGTAAGTAAGTAAGTAAGTAAGTAAAAAGTAAGCAACGCAAGTAAGCAATCGGCGTTAGAGTTTAAATGAAAATTTGCATGACCCTGAATGATACTTCACACCCGCAGGAAAAAAAAGTGTTTTAAACGAGTAACAAAGTATGCACACTAAAACAAAGCAGAGAAATATATATTTCACACGTGGTGTGAACACACCACGATAACACCACCCGGACAGCCCTTCATTGGAAATCAGATGGCAGACTCAAGAGTGGAAGGGCCAAAGATCTCATGACGCTGACCAAGTTGAGGGGAGAAACCAAGACACACATCAGGTGCAATCCAGACACTGGCCCAAAACACCACAAGAGTGGCGGTTCTTGGTTGCTGCCCTTCATCTCAGAGGGTATAACAGGAAGTAAGGAAGTAAGTAAGTAAGTAAGCAAGCAAGTAAGTAAGTAGGTAATAAGTAAGTAAGTAAGTAAGTAAGTAAGTAAGTAAGTAAGTAAGTAAGGAAGGAAGGAAGGAAGGAAGTAGGTAAGTAGGTAAGTAAGTAAGAAGTAAGGACGTAAGTAAGTAAGGACGTAAGTAAGTAAGTAAGTAAGAAAGAAAGAAGTAAGAAAGTAAGTAAGTAGGTAAGAAGTAAGTACCCAGAGGGTATAACGGGAAGTAAGTAAGTAAGACGTGAGTAGAGTAAGTAAGTAAGTAAAAAGTAAGCAAGTAAGCAATCGGCGTTAGAGTTCAAATGAAAATTTGCATGACCCTGAATGATACTTCACACCCGCAGGAAAAAAAAGTGTTTTAAACGAGTAACAAAGTACGCACACTAAAACAAAGCACAGAAATATATATTTCACACGTGGTGTGAACACACCACGATAACACCACCCGGACAGCCCTTCATTGGA
>NC_134880.1:47780536-47788036 GCF_041734735.1 Babylonia areolata | reverse complement strand
TAATGTATATATGTGTTGCTGATGAAAAAAAGTATTGCCTTTCTCAAGATTCTATGGCCTGCACGTACCCCCCCCCCCCCTCCTTTCTTCCTCCCCTCGTTATCGTTATTGTCATGAGTCTATTGACGACGATTTTGATAATGATGGTGGTGGTGGTGGTGGTGGTAGTGGATTCCATGCTTACGTTACCCATGGTCTGATCACCAAGACAACACGAATAGGATGGTGATGACGACGACTATGACGACGATGGCGATGATGATGATGATGATCATGATGGTGATGGTGGTAATTGTGGCGGCAGTGGCGCTGGCGATGACGATAATAACGACAACGGCGATTATGACAACGATGATGATAATGGTGAGGATGATGATGATGATGATGATGATGATGTTGTTGCTCCTGCTATTGCTGGTGCTGTTGTTACTGCTGCTGCGATTGCTCTTGATGTTGTTGTTTTTATCATTGCTGTTTTTGCAGCTGCAGTTGTTATTGATAATGATCACCACCACCACCACCACCACCACCACAACCACCACCACCACCACCACCACCACAATAACAATAATAATAATAATAACAATCATCATCATCATCATCGTTGTTGTTGTTGTTGTTGTTTGGTTGTTGTTATGAATGAATGAATGAATGAATGAATCTTCATCTTCTTCTTCATGAAGGGTTACTGGGTAGCAGGCACTAGAGAAACTCATTGCACGGAGAGTTATTTCGGTACCGCACCGAGGGACAGGTCACCATAATTATTATTGTTCCACGTCTGTATGCTGTGGCACTCATCAAAGCCCGGGTCTCTGTGGTATTCTCCACCATTCTGCAATTTCGTTAGTCCATCGTCTCTTTCGGTCTTCCTCCTAGCCTCAGTCTCCCTCCCTCAGCAGAATCTTAGAGGGCAGTTGTTAGCAAGGACATTAATTTGATCTCGTAACGTGGTCTTGCCAGCGGTTTTTTTTGTTTTTTTGTCTTTCTTCGCGCGCAATGGCCGAATGGTTAAAGCGTTGGACATTCAATCTGAGGGTCCCGGGTTCGAATCTCGGTGGCGACGCCTGGTGGGTAAAGGGTGGAGATTTTTCCGATCTCCCAGGTCAACATATGTGCAGACCTGCTTTGCTAGTGCCTGAACCCCCCTTCGTGTGTATACGCATGCAGAAGATCAAATACGCACGTTAAAGATCCTGTAATCCATGTCAGCATTCGGTGGGTTATGAAAACAGGAACATACCCAGCATGCACACCCCCGAAAATGGAGTATGGCTGCCTACATGGTGGGGTAAATAAACAAACCGGTCATACACGTAAAATGTTACATGTTTGTCTGAGTGTGTATGTGTGCGTGCCTGAAATCTGATTGAATGACACAGGAAACGAATGATGAGCGCCGTCAGTCGGCTCTACCCAGGTAGGCAGCCTGTTGTGCAAATGACCCAGTGTTTGTAAAGCGCTTAGAGCTTGATCTCCGACCGAGGACAGGCGCTATATAAGTATCCATATCAATCAATCAGTCACTGATGTCAGCATATCTGTGATGCATATGATCCAGTGTGCTGCTTGATGGTTTGAATAATAATAATAATAATAATGGATACTTATATAGCACACTATCCAGAAATCTGCTCTAGGTGCTTTACAAAAACGCTTTGTTAACATAAAACATTACATCTATGTTACATACACACACCAAAATGTGACTACACACACACACACACACACATACACACACACACACACACACACACACACTGCATACATACATTTTAACAATACATGTGTATCTAACAGCTACCCTAACACATACGCACACATAGGCAGGCACAAACTTACATAAACTCACGCAGACACAATACACATTCATATACATGCATGTAGTTCTGTACACATACATAATTATGTATACACACATGAAGGATTCACGGAATTCCACACAGAGTTCTCCTTTGTATCTGGCTTCTTCTCTCATCCCCTGTCTGCTCCCTTTCCATGTTTCTGTTTCTCCTTTTTCTTCTCATTCACCTGTTTCAGTTGACTTCTTTTACATCACCATTTTCTTGGGATCTATTCTTGTCTGTGTGTGTGTGTTTTTGTGGGTTTTTTTTTAAATATACGGACAAAAAGACATATCGACACGCAAAAGACGAATGAATATTATTCAGAATGGCTTTTTTTGGTCACATTCGAATCAAATATACACATTCAGAGAGAGAGAGAGAGAGAGAGAGAGAGAGAGACAGACAGACAGACAGAGAGAGAGAGAGAGAGAGAGAGAGAGAGGGAGGGAGGGAGGGACAAAATCTTTATTACCGAGGGTAATAGATAAACAAGTTATATGCTTTTTTTTTTTTTTTTACATCCAGCCCTCGTCCTGACGAGAGAATAAAACTAAAGAAGCGAAAATGAGCACAACTAAGAAAAAAACCAAAACACAATCAAAATTCTTCAGTATTTTCCCGTTATTCCACCACTCACAGCCATTCCACTCAAAAGCAAAAAAAAACACAAAAAAACAAACAAACAAAAAACACAAAAAAACCCACCAACAACAAAAAACAAAAAAACAAGAAAAACAAAAAAACAAAAGCAAACAAAAACAAAAAAAACCCCCAAAACCCATAATAACGCACACGCATAAAAAAAATATAAAAAAATGAAAAGAAAGATCCCCCCCCACGCCACCCCAGCCCTAAAAACAAACAAACAAAAAACAACAACTGAAGACCCAACGGAGAAAACAACAGAGAGAGAGAGAGAGGGGGGAGGGGGGAGATGGAGGGAGAAAGACAGAGAGAGAGGGAGAGAGAGAGAGACAGAGAGAGAGAGAACGAACGAACGAACGAAATTTTATTTTACGAGGGTAAAGGAGTAAGCACAAAGTACTTTTTTACATCCAGCCCTCTGGGCATCAATAATAATTGGAAAAAAAGCAACAAAGTAAAAAAAAAAAAAAAAAAAAGCGAGAGTCAATTCACAACATCAACGTCAAAATTGCATAAGCATGTGCAAACATAACATAGAACGTATGTACAATACAATATCGCGATAGATGAATAACAACGAGGACAATAGGGTAGGGGCGTGGTGGAGAGCGGAAGGAAGAATGGACAAGAGGAAGAGTAAAGAAGGCAGGGGAGGCTGACAACAGACAGATATAGTGACAGTGACAGTGGAGAGACATAGAGACTGACAGGGGAGGAGAGAGGCGTATATATATTGACAATCTATACATGATTTTTTGTTTATAATTGATATGTGTCACATAATCACATGTTTTTCAATAAATGTGCACGATATATGTTTTTAAAGTTAGGGATGCTTTTTACAGTGTTTACATTGAGGCAGGATGATAATTCATTCCATAAACAGCCCCCTGAATAAGACAGACTAGATTTAAAAAGATCGATCCTTGGAAGTGGTACCATAACTTTATGAAGATGACGATGAGTGTTGATTACAAATTTATTCTTCAGCGAGGGGGGAGCAAATCCAGACATGATTTTGAACATAAATAGACCTTTGTTAAATAGAAGTTTTGTTTTCAGTGGGAGGATATCGAGAGCTTTATAATCAGATACAGTCAATGATGAAGATTTTAAAAGAATCAATTTTACAGCTCTTCTATGCAGACTCAATAGAGGTTTTATAATACTGTCACTCGCCGAATCCCACACTGTCGAAGCATAGTTAATGTGTGATTCTATATAAGTACTGACAAATAGTTTTCGGCAGTGAAGATCCAAAAAGTGTTTGATTCTAGACAGTTGATAGATATTTTTTGATACCTGTTTGCATAACAGAGAAATATGATGTGACCATGACAAATTATTATCGATAGTGATGCCAAGGATTTTATGGTGGTCAACTTCTTCAATCTTGTCACCTTTGATGAAAATAGGCGAACAGTTTATGGATATATTTTGACGTTTTTGTCTTGTTGTGATTATTAGGAATTTTGTTTTTTTAGGATGGAGACACATGTGGTTTAGTTCGGACCATTCAATCAATCGGTCAATACTTTCCTGAAGAGAAAGAGATACGATACATAGGTTAGTATGACTAGTATGAATGGTGGTGTCATCAGCAAACATTTCACATGGTGTCTTGATAGATAAGGGTAGGTCGTTAATATATGCAGAAAATAAGATAGGTCCCAAAACAGAACCTTGAGGTACACCATAGTTAATTGGTAATAACATTGATTTTGAACCATTTGTGGACACAAGTTGTTTTCTTTCAGAGAGAAAAGATGAGATAAGTTCTAATGTATTCAAAGACAAACCATAAATCTTTAGTTTTTTCAGGAGGAGAGAATGATCAATCACATCAAAAGCTTTCATAAAGTCGACAACAAGGGCTCCAGTAATTTCGTTATTATTAATGTTAGTAAGCCATTGATCTACTAAATTTGTTAGTGCAGAATGACATGAGTGATTAGCTCTAAATCCAGACTGGTTTGGATGGAACAAGTCAAAATTATTAAAATGCTTAAGAATATGTTTATTTATATGATTTTCCAGGGGTTTTGATAATATTGGCAAAATAGAAATTGGTCTGTAGTTTGATGGTTCAGATCGATCACCATTCTTATATATAGGAATAACTTTAGCAGTTTTGAGCGTTTTGGGAATCTTATTTTTTGTAATACTTAAATTATATATGTATGTGAGGGATTCTGCTATTATAGGAGCTGAGAGTTTTAATATTTTTCCGTCTATGCCATCAAGACCTCTTGTACTAGTTTGTTTTAAATGGGTCAGAGCATTATAAACTTCATGTACACATATCAAAGGAATATCTAATGTGGATGAAATATTTTTTGATTGACAGAATTTTAACAGAGCATCTAAAGAGTTAAGGTTTGATTTGTCTGATTTTATAATTGAAGTAGCTATGTTACAGAAATGTGAGTTAAGTCTATCTGTGGATATGTCTGTGAGTGATGTAATTTGTGTGGCTCTATTCTTATTTTTCAACTGATTTATGGCTTTCCACAAAGACTTACTATCAGACTTTGAAGTGATCAACTTTTGAAAATATTTCTTTTTCGCTAAACGTTTCATGTTATTTACTGCATTTCTTTGCTTTTGAAAATCTTCTCGGGTTCCAGTTGATAAAAGAAAATCTCTGAAATCACAGAGAGAGAGAGAGAGAGAGGGGGAGGGGGGAGAGGGAGGGGGAGAGACAGAGACAGAGAGAGAGGGAGAGAGAGAGAGAGAGAGAGAGAGAAAGAGAGAGAGAGAGGCGAAGAAAGAAAGGTGTAGAGTGAGGATATGCTACAACACCGTCACCGTCACCGTCACCGATCCCTCAGATTCCGAATCCTTTGGGGCGCCTTTGAAGCTTTGTCAACCACCTTTCTCCAGTCCTCGCGTCTCTCGGCCGCTCTCAGGGTGTCTCTCAGCTCCATGCCTGTCCACTCTCGGATGTTGTCCTCCCATTTCTTCCTTTGTCTGCCTCTTCTTCTTCCTCCCCTCACTGTGCCTTGTAAGATTGTTTTAGCAAGACCAGAGGAGCGTGTGACATGACCAAACCACTTCAGTTTTCGTTACTACAACACGCAGAGGAGGAAAAACAAAATAAGTGATATAGGTATCGAGAGGAGATAGAGAGAGACAGGCAGACATATAGATAGACAGATGAATCGATCAATCGATCGATAGACAGATAGATAGACAGAGACAAAGACAGAGACAGAGAGACAGACAGACGGTGACAGAGAGAGAGAGAGGCAAATACAGAAGGACAGACACTCGCAGACAGACAGACAGAGACACGGAGGGACTGAGGTGAAAACCAGAGAAAGAGCTAGCCAGCCAGACGGACCGACAGACAGACATAGAAAGAAATATTACATCACGTATTAGCTACACCTGTCCAAGCACAAACTAACAAAAGTTCTCCGCGATGGAACAGGAGGGGAATGATTTCCCCTGAGTCCATGAAGATTTCGCGCTTGCGTGATGGTCCTGGTAACCCACAAGTCCGAAGCAACCTGTCAGTCTGTCGCTTCTTCATCTTCATCAGAAAGGTGCCAGAATCCCATCACGAACCACCGTTATGTATGCATGTATGTATGTATGCATGCATGTATGTATGTATGAATGTACGTGTGACATTCAGTCGTGTCCGATTATGACCACCACAACAGCAGAGGAAGCAACTGCTGTCCCAACTATCTAGGCTATGATTTTATTTGGTTATTGTTGTTTTTTTTACTGTCAAAACAAACTGATTTAATTAACAACTCCATTGTGTTACAACTCCTTTCTGTAATCAACAACTCCATTCTGTGTTGTCCGTATATTCCGTGTTGTCTTTTCAGGATTAAAAGGCTGTGCCAGTCTTGAATAAAAACCTAATTTCTGTTTGCACATTTCGTCTGTTATTGCCGCTGTGTGCACATGTCAGATGATCGGTATAAGGACAGGCCCGGCAACTTCTTTTTTGAGGAAGTGTCTGGGTTTGCTCCAATGTACCTTTTGTTTATCTGTGTGCCAGCTGAAACAGCAGCATAAACGGTACTGACGTGAAGTTGTGTACCTTGTGAATGGAGAGAGTTACTACTCTTTACTATTTGTTAATCATTTGTTCTCCTGGCCTCATTGTTTATTCATTTCAAGTTGATTTTAATGTTCGAGGTAATGCCAGTCAAACATGAAGATAACGACACGGAAAGTAGCAGCACAAACAACAGACAGAGAAAATGTAGAGAAACAATAGCAACACCAACAACACCACGAACAACAACACAAAACGCATACAGAAAAGGCCTGCATCAGAAACGCCCAAAGAAACCAAAAAACACAGATAATGCCAGTAGCAACGGCACATATCAAAGCCAAGAGATAATTACGCCGATAACTACGAAATAAATCAAGCGCAAAACGGCGGACAAACGCTACTTTCTGACACAGATTACCCTAAAAAAAACACAGCCCATATCCCGATTACCCGAAAACTGCTAAGGTGAGTGCTTGCTGTTTTCTGATGTTCTTTTTTCCAATATGATTTTCCATTTTTGTGATCTGTTTTCATTTCTTCCATTGCGGAACAGATTCAGCAGTTGTGATAACATAATGTGTTTTTTTTAAAAACATTTTTTTATTCCATTTTACATTATGAAACACGCACAAAAACATACACTAGTAATATAGTGAGTTTAATGAATGTGATAGAAAGAGAAAGAAGAGGATGAAGACAAAAAAATAAGAAAAAAGACACAAAAAGAAGAAGAAGAAAAAAAAAGAAAAACACAACCACAAGAACACGCCGGATGCAGTCTTCGAAATCCGATAGATTGAGGCTGTCAACCTGACACACATTTAACACGTACATGGCCATACTAAGTAAGTTACAAAATAAAGTAATATTCATATAAAAATTGTATGGACATGACATACATTCCTGATTTTAATTGTATCAAAAACAAGGATTTATGTGGAGACCATTTGCTGTTGAAATCATTATAAAGAAAGAATTTCCTGGCTA
>NC_134880.1:47768036-47773036 GCF_041734735.1 Babylonia areolata | reverse complement strand
TGTCAATATTCCTTGTGACCCCGGTACACTTGGTAATAAAGATCTGTTCTATTTTATTCTCTCTTTCTTTTTTTTTTTTATGTTTTGTTTCTGCAGAGTGAATGGTGATTGTGTCAGAGGCTCACATTTCTTTCCCCTCTCACACACACAGCAGAGAAAATGGAAGACGAAATTGAATGTTCCAATGTTCGTTTCCTTTTTTAGCTAGGTGTGGATAGAGACAGTGGAGATAGCACTGGTATGATGCTTCATTTCGATGTCGCGTACCTTTGGTGTTGCAACTGCTTTGGATGAGTTGTGTGTGTGTGTGTGTGTGTGTGTGTGTGTGTGTGTGTGTGTGTGTGTGTGTGTGTGTGTGTGTGTGTGTGTGTGTGTGTGTGTGTGTGTGTGTGCGCGCGCGCGCGCGCGTGTGTGTGTGACTTGACTTGACTTCATTTATTGTCATAAAATTCCGAAGGATTAATAGACACAACAAAGAACAAAGGGAACAAAGAAATAAACGGTCATCTAATACGCATGCACTGAAATACATAGATGGCGAGTGATTTTTGACAGTCATCGCAGGTGAATAAATCATTTGGTTTTAGGATACTGTTGTACAGTTGTGATTAGATGGTTTCGCAAATTATGAAATAAGATACACGTATCTAAGAAATATAATTAATCTTCAACAATTTCACATATATTACATAACTTCTTTTCTTTGGGAATGTGTGTGTGTGTATGTGTGTGTGTGTGTGTGTGTGTGTGTGTGTGTGTGTGTGTGTGTGTGTGTGTGTGTGTGTGTGTGTGTGTGTGTGTGTGTGTGTGTGAGTGTGTGTGTGTGTTTTGAAGCTGGTTACCTGTCTCCCTATCCGTTTGTTCAGCCTTTAAAAAAAATATCATTTTGAAAAAAATCTGATTTCTTGATGAATGAATTATTGATCACTTTTCTCTTATCGATTGACTAAGTAAATACAGTAAATGAGTAGCCGTTTATCCTGCTATGCACATGATTATCTTTCTTTCTTTTTTTTTCTTTATTCCCCTAATTCTCTTTATCTTTCTTTATCCATTTCCTGTTGTTATTTGTATGTTTACCTTTGTTTAAATCTTGTGCCCTATTCCATCAGTAACTTTTTTCTTTTCTGTCTTTCTTTCAATGTTATATTCCCCGCCTCTCTTTTCGCTTCCTTTTGATCTCGTTGACCACGAAATATTACTCACAAAATTGTCATTGTATCTCAAAGACCCCACTACGCTGTCCTTTTTCGAATCATTCCTTACCGACAGAAAACAACATGTGTTCACCAATGGTAAATTATCTTCTACGGGAGCAATAAAAAATGGAGTTCCTCAAGGATCTGTTTTAGGGCCACTTCTATTCTGCATATTTATTAATGATTTTGTCTTTATGAGACTCCAGAATCTCGTGTGACCTTTTTGCAGATGACACTTCCCTTCATTCCAGTGCTGTCAGCGTTGCCTCAGTTCAGAATTCTCTTCAAGCGGGCTTAAATGATGTTTCTAAATGGTGCAAATCCAACTGTATGACACTTCATCCCAAAAAAACAAAGAGTATGATTATCACGTCAAGACAAAAGCACCAAGAAAATCCCCTTGTTCTCACCCTGGATGTCGATGATACCTCCATAGATCAAGTTCGCGAGCACCGCGTCTTGGGAGTCATAATTGATGAAGAACTGAAATGACAAGCTCACATTGATTCTGTCTGTAAAAGATTGGCACGCAGTCTGTTCTTACTCAATCAGCTCAAACCTTACACAAATAGTGAAGCTCGCAAAATGTTCTTCCACGCTCACTGTCTTTCTCACGTCAGCTATGCATCTGTTGTCTGGAGCTGTGCTGCAGATGTTCATCTTAAGAAACTAAATTCTCTCCACAAGAGAGCAGCCAGATTAATTCTACCAGATCACTCACTGTCAACGTTAGAAAAGCAAGCCAGATTAAATATCCTTCCACTTCAAAACCAGCTAGAATTCAACAAAGCATTACTCATGTACAAAACACACAATAACTTAGCACCACAATATCTCAAACACCTGCTTACACAAGTCTCATGCCGATACGGCTCTAACAAATACATTTTGCCACTTACCCGAATTGATTTGTTCAAAACTAGTTTTGCATTTTCGGGTGCATCCCTGTGGAACTCCCTTCCTTTGCACATACAAACGGACAGTTCTCTTCCTATTTTCAAATCAAGTCTGCATAAACATCTTCACCCCTTCCAACAGTAAATAACTCTGATCTTTGAATTACTGTAGACAGTAACAAAGGAGTCAGTTATGTCTTATTTATTGTATCAGTTATTGTTGCTGTTGTTGTTGTTGCTTTCTCATTTCATCGTGTTTTGTTTTGCTCTTTCCTATGTTTTCTCTATTTCTTATGCATGCATAAATCTATTCATTTCGTTCTATCATAATCGTGACAAATGTCCAAGTAATATTGGTGATGGTGGTAGTCACTGTAGTATGTTGCAATTGCCACACGGAGATTTCAGAGACAGTAACAATACTGTACCTTTTGAACACCCGGATGTTTCTGGAACTTCTATACTGATGACATCTCTCTCTCTCTCTGTGACTCATTGTCCTATCCATCTGTCAATCTTAGTGTGTGGGGGGAGGGAGGGGGTGCTGTCAGTATGTGTGCGTGCGTGTGTGTGTATGCATGTGTGTGCGCTCGCGCGCGAGCGTCAGTGTGTGTATGCTTGTGTGTGCACGGGTGTGGGTGTGTGTGGGGCGGCGGAGGGGTTGTTTTCTTCATTATGTATACCCTTCTGCATGAAAGCCTTTTCCTTTCATTTAAGTGTGTACTATTTGTTATAGATGTAGATTAGCAAGGACAGATTGGAAGAATAGGCTATGCCTAAAATCTTAATCCTTGAATAAAAACGTTTTGAGTTCTGAGTTCTCGTTCTTTCTTCAATATTTCCGGTTCATTATCTGTAGTGTCCCTGGAAGGCTTGATTTCGTTTTTATTGTTTGCTCTTGTTTTTCTCTTTTTTTTTTCTTGCGAATCACTGTTCTTTCCTTTCTGTCAATATTGGACGCCAGTCCTCCAAACCTCTCTCCTCTTTCTATCCTCTGCCTCCTCCCCTTCCTCCTCCTCCTCCTCCTCCTTCTTCCTCCTCCTTCTCCTCCTCCTCCTCCTTCCTCCTCCCCCCCCCCTTCTTCTTCTTCTTCCTTTTCATTGCTTTGTTATTTTTAATGGACTATTCCAGTTACTGTTCTCATTCGTGGTTCTTATTGTTGTATCTTATTTCATGTTATTTGTTTTTGATGTTTTATGTCGTCGAATGGGCAGAATTGTGAAAGGGTCTTTACTGCGCCTAATTCTTTACCCATTAAAGATTCAATCAATTAATTAATCAATCTTCCTCCTCCTCCTCCTCCTCCTCCTTCTTCTTCTTCTTCTTCTTCTTCTTCTTTCTTTTTCATCAGTATATCCTTTTCTGTTTTCGCAATTCCGGCGTATCCCTTTGTGAACATTATTTATTTAGATCTTTTATTTTTTGGAGGGGAGGAGGGCAGTGCGGGGCAGTGATGGGGGAGGCGGGGTTAGTTGTCTTCTTTTCCCTCCATTGATTTCTATCATCTTCACCCTCTTTTAGAATTTCTTGTTGTTGTTGGTGGTGTTGTTTTCTGTGCTTATTACCTTCGTAATTCGTTTTGGTTTGATTTTCCCATTAATTTCTTTGCTTCTCTCTTCTTTCTTTCTTTCTTCCTGTGAATCTTTATCGATATGCATTATCTTACGCTGGGTTTTTTTTTCATTCTTTGATTTATGCGTTTTTGGTTTCTCCTGTTTACTATGGATCTGTTTGTTTTCCTTTTATGCATCTATATGCTTACCATTTGTGTCATTTCTGCCAAACTCCGGTTTGTCATTGTTTGGTTGTAAGTAGTGCCGAGCAATTATTGTATTTGTGCAAAGGAGGCAAAAAAGTCATTTTAGCTGTAAGTAAGATGATTAGATTTACAAATGTTGCCTAGTTGGAGTTAAAAGACATTTGTGTTTTTTTCAAATTTTATTTGACATTGTTGTGTATTTGGAAATGTTTGTTCTGGGCACGAAAAGATTATTTTGCTGTAATCCTTCATACTTTAATAGGAGTGAAAGGATAATTAAAACTTGAAACTAGAAACTTGCAATGCTTAAAAACAGAAACAAAAAAGCAAACAAAAAGAAACAAACAAAAAAACAAAAAAAAAAAACAACAAAAAAACAAAACCAACTAAAAGAGAGTGGAAACTGTTCCTTTATTCCTTCATTATTTTTTGTCTTGTTCTTGCAACTGAGCACGTTCTTGGATATACGTCTCGTACAATGCACTAAACTGATCGCTATCTACCATATAATCACCACACTTGAGGACAAAATGACTGAAAGGTCAATTTAACTCTCTCCATACGAACGGCGAAAGAGACGACGTTAACAGCGTTTCACCCCAATTACCATCATCAAAATATTGCAAGCGGAACGCTCTTATACTGAAGACGTGAATGTTGACAAAGAATACCACAATTCTGACGACGGAAGCTAAAGGCTGGGTCATTCAGTCAGACACCCACTGGACATCCGAGGGGTCTGTGTAGAGGAGAAGGGAGGAGTGGCCGTACTGAGTGAGTTAAACGAGTCTTGCTCCTCCGTAAGCTGAGGTTGTAATTAATCAATCAGAGTCCTACAGTTTCGGTTTAGGTTTCAGTCTTGAAGGAAGTGTCCGAGCATGCGGACAAAAATCCATAGACGCTACACCACATCTACTGTCAAAGGGCAGCAGAGATCTGAGTTAGAATTTCCTGTTGTTGTTGGTGTTGTTGTTTTCTGTGCTTATTACCTTCGTAATTCGTTTTGGTTTGATTTTCCCATTAATTTCCTTGCTTCTCTCTTCTTTCTTTCTTTCTGTAAATCTTTATCGATATGCATTATCTTACCTTGGTTTTTTTTTTTTCATTCTTTGATTTATACGTTTTTTGTTTCTCCTGTTTACTATG
>NC_134880.1:47733036-47740536 GCF_041734735.1 Babylonia areolata | reverse complement strand
CCGCCCCTCCCCCCCCCCTCCCTCCCATCCTCCTCCATTCTGTCTATCGTCTGTCTGAGTGTCTCTTTCTCTCTCTTGTGTTTACCATTTTATTCTCTTTCTACTCTGTGTTAGCCATGGAATTATGCTCCCCTTTGGTTTATCTCTCATAATTGCTATGTGTATCTTTATAAGTATTAGTGTGTTCATATTTGCAGTTGATGGAGTATACCGTCGGATCGACGGATGAGTAGGCAGGCAGGCTTATCTGTCGGTGTGTGTCCTCATATGGGAGAAAAGGCCGATTCTGGATGCGCAGCACTTCCCATAGGTGTTGCAAGGGAAAACGTCGCCAGAAGTTGAGCCCTGCTTCCTTCGCTCACGCTTCTCCTTAATGGCCAGCGTTCTCTTGTTTTCAAACGTCTTTATGCCACTAGAGCACAGCATCCTCCAGCGAGAGCGGTCAGGGGCATCAGTTTCCCAGGAAGCGATGTCTGTGTCACAGGCTTTGAGGTTTGTCTTCAAGGTGTCCTTGAAGCGCTTGCAGGGTCTTCCAAGTTCGCGGTGGCCTTCCTTCAGCTGGCCATACAATAGTATCTTCGGGATCCTGCTGTCTGTCATGCGGACCACGTGGTCTGTCCAGCGTAGCTGGCACTGGATCAGCAGGCTTTCGATGCTGGGCAGGCCTCTCCTCTCTAGGACAGTTGTATAGTATCTAATAGCATACACTATGATATATGCAAGTCTCAAATCATCGGTGGCGTGTATCATAGTCAGTCGTGTCCAACCATCACCATCGGAACAGCAACTGCTTTCTACCGACTGTCTGGGCCAGAATTTGACGGTAGTGGAGGGTGCCTTGCCCAGGCTACATCCATACTCTCTCGGCCAAGAGAGAGAGAGAGAGAGAGAGAGAGTGTGTGTGTGTGTGCGTGCGTGTGTGTGTCTGCGCTTTCGCGTGTGTTTGACAATTGACATCAGGCTGGAATCGATTAGAAAGTTCAAAAGAAAAGAGAAAAGCATAACGATGAAATAAGAGATCAAAAGAAAAAAAGATTGGAACTCTCTCTCTCTCACACACACACACACACACACACACACACACACACACACACACACACACACACACACACACACACACACACACACATACAGAGTGAGAGAGACAGAGACACGAAGACCAAAAGAAAGACAAAGACAGACAGTGAAGGGCAAAAAGAAAAAAAAAATACAGAGATAGAAATTGTTGTGAATGGAGAATTCTTGTTTTGCACACGTCACAAGACCTGGTTTCATCCACCCCCCACCATCTTCCTTTTCCACTGAGACTGGTTACCCCCCCCCCCCCCCCTCCATCTTCACTCGGACTGGTTATCCACACCTCCCGGCCCCTACATCCTCCTTTTCCACTCAGACTGGTTACCCCCCGCCCCCCCCTCCATCTTCCTTTCCCACTCAAACAGGTCACCCCCCCCCCATCTTCCTTTTCCACTCAGACTGGTTACCCCCCCCCCCCTATCTTCCTTTTCCACTCAGACTGGTTACCCACCCCATCTTCCTTTTCCACTCAGACTGGTTACCCCCCCCCCCCAATCCATCTTCCTTTCCCACTCAGACTAGTTACTCCCCTTCCTTTATCTTCCTTTTCTACTCAGACTAGTTACCCCCCTTCCCCCATCTTCCTTTCCCACTCAGACTGGTTACCCCCCCCCCCATCTTCCTTTCCCACTCAGACTAGTTACCCCCCCCCTCCATCTTCCTTTCCCACTCAGACTGGTTACCCCCCCCCATCTTCCTTTTCCACTCAGACTGGTTACCACCCCCCCCCCCCCCTCCATCTTCCTTTCCACTCAGACTGTTACACCCCCCCCATCTTCCTTTTCTACTCAGACTGGTTACCCCCCCCCCCCCATCTTCCTTTTCCACTCAGACTAGTTACCCCCCCCCCCATCTTCCTTTTCCACTCAGACTGGTTACCCCCCCCCCCATCTTCCTTTTCCACTCAACTGTTACCCCCCCCATCTTCCTTTCCACTCAGACTGTTACCCCCCCCCCCCATCTTCCTTTCCTTCCCCCCACTCTTTCACTCAGACTGTTACCCCCCCCCATCTTCCTTTTCCCACTCAGACTGGTTACCCCCCCCTCCATCTTCCTTTCCCACTCAGACTGTTACCCCCCCCACCTCTTCCTTTTCCACTCAGACTGGTTACCCCCCCCCCATCTTCCTTTCCACTCAGACTGTTACCCCCCCATCTTCCTTTTCCACTCAGACTGTTACCCCCCCCCCCCAATCTTCCTTTCCCACTCAGACTGGTTACCCCCCCCTCCATCTTCCTTTCCCACTCAGACTGGTTACCCCCCCACCCCCCAGTCCATCTTCCTTTCCAACTCAGACTGGTTACCCCCCCCACCCCTATCTTCCTTTCCCACTCAGGACTGGTTACCCCCCCCCCTATCTTCCTTTTCCACTCAGACTAGTTACCACCCCCCACCATCTTCCTTTTCCACTCAGACTGGTTACCTCCCCCCCCCCCCCATCTTCCTTTTCCACTCAGACTGGTTACCCCCCCCCCCCACCCCCCCAATCCATCTTCCTTCCCACTCAGACTGGTTACCACCCCCCACCATCTTCCTTTTCCACTCAGACAGGTCACCCCCCCCCCATCTTCCTTTTCCACTCAGACTGGTTACCCCCCACCCCTATCTTCCTTTTCACTCAGACTGGTTACCCCCCCCCATCTTCCTTTTCCACTCAGACTGGTACCCCCCACCCCCCCACCCCTATCTTCCTTTCCCACTCAGACTGGTTACCCCCCCACCCCCCCACCCCTATCTTCCTTTCCCACTCAGACTGGTTACCCCCCCCCTCCATCTTCCTTTCCCACTCAGACTGGTTACCCCCCCCCTATCTTCCTTTCCCACTCAGACTGGTTACCACCCCCCCCCATCTTCCTTTTCCACTCAGACTGGTTACCCCCCCCCCCCCTATCTTCCTTTTCCACTCAGACTGGTTACCCCCCCCCTATCTTCCTTTTCCAGTCAGACTAGTTACCACCCCCCCACCATCTTCCTTTTCCACTCAGACTGGTTACCCCCCACCCCCCCACCCCCCTCAATCCATCTTCCTTTCCCACTCAGACTGGTTACCACCCCCCACCATCTTCCTTTTCCACTCAGACAGGTCACCCCCCCCCCCCATCTTCCTTTTCCACTCAAACAGGTCACCCCCCCACCCCTATCTTCCTTTTCACTCAGACTGGTTACCCCCCCCATCTTCCTTTTCCACTCAGACTGGTTACCCCCCTCCATCTTCCTTTTCCACTCAGACTGGTTACCCCCCCACCCCCCACCCCTATCTTCCTTTCCCACTCAGACTGGTTACCCCCCCCTCCATCTTCCTTTCCCACTCAGACTGGTTACCCCCCCCCCCTATCTTCCTTTCCCACTCAGACTGGTTACCCCCCCCCATCTTCCTTTTCCACTCAGACTGGTTACCCCCCCCCCCCCTATCTTCCTTTTCCACTCAGACTGGTTACCCCCCCCCCCTATCTTCCTTTTCCACTCAGACTAGTTACCACCCCCCACCATCTTCCTTTTCCACTCAGACTGGTTACCCCCCACCCCCCCACCCCCCTCAATCCATCTTCCTTTCCCACTCAGACTGGTTACCACCCCCCACCATCTTCCTTTTCCACTCAGACTGGTTACCCCCCACCCCCCCACCCCCCTCAATCCATCTTCCTTTCCCACTCAGACTGGTTACCCCCCCCATCTTCCTTTTCCACTCAGACTGGTTACCCCCCTCCATCTTCCTTTTCCACTCAGACTGGTTACCCCCCTTCCCCCATCTTCCTTTCCCACTCAGACTGGTTACCCCCCCCCTCCATCTTCCTTTCTCACTCAGACTAGTTACCCCCCTTCCCCCATCTTCCTTTTCCACCCAGACTGGTTACCTCCCCCCCCCTCCATCTTCCTTTCCCACTCAGACTAGTTACCTCCCTTCCCCCATCTTCCTTTTCTACTCAGAATAGTTACCCCCTTTCCCCCATCTTCCTTTTCCACCCAGACTGGTTACCCCCCCCCCCCTCCATCTTCCTTTCCCACTCAGACTAGTTACCTCCCTTCCCCCATCTTCCTTTTCTACTCAGAATAGTTACCCCCCCTCCATCTTCCTTTCCTACTCAGACTAGTTACCCCCTTTCCCCCATCTTCCTTTTCCACCCAGACTGGTTACCCCCCCCCCCTCCATCTTCCTTTCCCACTCAGACTAGTTACCTCCCTTCCCCCATCTTCCTTTTCTACTCAGAATAGTTACCCCCCCTCCATCTTCCTTTCCCACTCAGACTAGTTACCCCCTTGTCCCAGCTTCCTTCCCCAATGACTCCTGAAAACCAAGAGTGATGGCCTAGAGATAGCGCATCCGCCTGGGAAGCGAGAGAATCTGAGCGCACTGGTTCGAATGACGGTACAGTCGCCAATATTTTCTCCCCCTTCCACTAGACCTTGAGTAATGGTCTGGACGCTAGTCATTCGGATGAGACGATAAACCGAGGTCCCTTGTGCAGCATGCACATAGCGCACGCAAAAGAACCCACGGCAACAAAAGGGTTGCTCCTGGCAAAATTCTGTAGAAAAATCCGCTTCGATAGGAAAAACAAATAAAACTGCACTCAAGGAAAAAAAAAAAAAAAAAAAAAAAAGTGTGGCGCTCTCAGTGTAGCGACGCGTTCTCACTGGATAGAGCAGCCCGAATTTCACACACAAAAAAAGTCTGTTGTGACAAAAAAGAGAAAATACAAAATACAATACAAATACAATACATATACAGAAATGAAATGAAAGCCAAGAGAGATGAGCAGTTTGTTTCTTTTCTTTTCTTTTCTTTTTTTCCTCCCCCCCCCCTTGTTTTATGGTGAGCTGAGAGGGTGAGGGTGATGCCGAAGATGATGGGTTGTAAGGAATCTGTCATTATAGATGGAGAGTGCCTGACATCGGTGTTCTCTTCGCTTCCTGTACAAAGAGCTCCGGAAATAATGCCGTGTCTAGAGTCCAACTTACACATCGTTCTCTGTGTCTTTGTTTTTTTTTTCTCTCTGTCTGTTTTTGCCTTTCTTTCTCTGTCTGTCTGTCTGTCTATCTGTGTGTCTGTCTATGTATCACACACACGCACTCACACACACACACACACACACACACATACACACACACACACGCACATACACACACACTGTCTGTCTGTCTGTCTATGTATCACACACACACACACACACACACACACACACACACACACACGCACACACGCGCGCGCACACTGTCTGTCTGTCTGTCTCTCTTTTCTCTGGGACAGCCTCAGGATCGTCTAGAATGGGTCATGTTTACCTGACTAACACATGGCCAAGAGAACAGCCTGAGGAATATCTAAAGTGGGTCATGTTTACCTGACTAACACATGGCCAAGAGAACAGCCTGAGAGATGTCTAGAATGGGTCATATTTACCTGACTAACACATTGCCAAGAGGACAGTGTAAGGGATGTCTAGAATGGGTCATGTTTACCTGACTAACACATGGCCAAGAGGACAGCCTGAGGGATGTCTAGAATGGGTCATGTATACCTGAATAACACATTGCCAAGAGGACAGCGTGAGGAATATCTAAAGTGGGTTATGTTTACCTGACTAACACATTGCCAAAAGAACAGCGTGAGGGATGTCTATAATGGGTCATGTTTACCTGACTAACACATGGCCAAGAGGACAGCCTGAGAAATGTCTAGAATGGGTCATGTTTACCTGACTAACACATTGCCAAAAGAACAGCGTGAGGGATGTCTATAATGGGTCATGTTTACCTGACTAACACATGGCCAAGAGGACAGCCTGAGGGATGTCTAGAAGTGGGTCATGTTTACCTGACCAACACATGGCCAAGAGGACAGCCTGAGGGATGTCTATGATGGCCAAGTGGTCAGCGTCACGAAGAAACGACTCAGAGGACACGGGTTCGAGGCCCGAAAGAAGTTACGATTATCATTTTTAGTATCTCTGTTTATTAATCTATTTATTTTTTTTATTCATTCATTCATTGATATATTTGTCCATTTGCTTATTTATTTATTTACTCATTATTTTATATATTAATTAATTACGTTATATGTTTATTTGTTTAATCATATATTTATTGGTTTGCCAGAGTCCAGTGTACTACCACCTCGTCATGAGTGAGCCCGAATAAAAAAAATTAATAGGCACAACTGATCACCCCCGAAGTGACTGCTGTAGTACTCCTGGCGACCCAGCGCCGATAGTTCCATGTAGACTGCAGGTGCTCAGACAGAGACGGGCGAACCCAAGAGGTAGTCGCAGACTGACTAATGCGCCACTGAACGGTGCAAAGAAGAGCAGGAAAAATAACAGACTGACACGAACTAATCTGGAAGGTTCACGTTCTGTTTGGGCATCGTGACTGGCTTGTTTCATTGTCTGGCACTGGAATTAACTTTAAACGCATTACATGTGTCTGAAAGCTTCAGAGTAGTTCTCTAAGTTTTGCTACTCTAAAAGACAGACAGACAGACATACAGAGAGACAGACAAACACGCACGCAACACGAATCATTGGTGTTGCTTTGCGTGCTTAGAGGTCACAAAGCGCCATGCTAACAAACACACACACACACACACACACACACACACACACACACACACACACACACACAAGGAAACGCACTAAGAAATAGTACGACCGTTCCAAATCAGTTTCGTTGCACCTATTATCTCTATACATGCAAGCTGAATGATGTCTCTTCCTTCTAACCTGAACAGTGTGTGCAAGCACCTTGAGTACCTGTGAATATGAAAACAAAGGACAAACAAACACCTCGAGTACCTGTGGACATGAAAACGAAGGATAAACAAGCACCTCGAGTACCTGTGGACATGAAAACGAAGGATAAACAAGCACCTCGAGTACCTGTGGACATGAAAACAAAGGACAAACAAGCACCTCGAGTAGCTGTGAATCTGAAAACAAAGGACAAACAAGCACCTTGAGTAGATGTGAATATAAAAACAAAGGACAAACAAGCACCTCGAGTAGCTGTGAATCTGAAAACAAAGGACAAACAAGCACCTCGAGTAGCTGTGAATATGAAAACAAAGGACAAACAAGCACCTCGAGTACCTGTGGACATGAAAACAAAGGACAAACAAGCACCTCGAGTAGCTGTGAATATGAAAACAAAGGACAAACAAGCACCTTGAGTACCTGTGAATATGAAAACAAAGGACAAACAAGCACCTCGTGTACCTGTAAATATGAAAACAAAGGACGAACAAGCACCTCGAGTACCTGTGGATATGAAAACAAAGGACGAACAAGCACCTCGAGTACCTGTGGACATGAAAACAAAGGACAAACAAGCACCTCGAGTACCTGTGGACATGAAAACAAAGGACGAACAAGCACCTCGAGTACCTGTGGACATGAAAACAAAGGACAAACAAGCACCTCGAGTAGCTGT
>NC_134880.1:47728036-47730536 GCF_041734735.1 Babylonia areolata | reverse complement strand
TTAGAAGTCGACGATGACATCGTAGATGTTTTGTTGATGTTGGCCCGGTTTCTCGCACATAATACAAAGGTCGGTATTGACTCTCTAAAGGACTGGAAGTACGTTACACGTCACTTAAATTCAACAACAACAATAACAGCAACAACTAAAAAAACATGCACCTATGAATCAGAGAGTACGCAGAAATAAAATTGTTTTGTTGTAAAAGAAAAGCAACGTGTTATTCGTATTTCAAAGTCGAAGATTAATTAGAACAAGGCCTTCAAGACTCACTTGTGACTGAGAGTAAAATACACAAGCTTTTTATGTATTGAGTATAATTTCAAAATGTAATGCTTAAGATGAGAAAGATCAGTTAAAGCAAATTAACTCCCCTAGAATTAATTACAGAGTAATTTCCCTTTTTTACTATCTGCACCAAAACGTTTGCAAAATAAATAAAACTTCCATGCTTAGCAAAAGAAGTTCCTGTTTGAACAAAAAATGATAATAATGGCTGCAAAGTGCCAAGTTTAGAGAATACAAAAAAATATATAAATGTAACAGTAAATGCAGTTTGCATATAATTAGGCTTCATTATTTATTTTTTTTGTGCCCATCCCAGAGGTGCAATATTGTTTTAAACAAGATGACTGGAAAGAACTGAATTTTTCCTATTTTTATGCCTAATTTGGTGTCAACTGACAAAGTATTTGCAGAGAAAATGTCAATGTTAAAGTTTACCACGGACACACAGACACACACACAGACAACCGAACACCGGGTTAAAACATAGACTCACTTTGTTTACACAAATGAGTGTCAAAAAACGAAAAGAAACGAAAAACCCGCACCACTAAATAAAGGAGAACGCAGCCTTTCCAACGTTTCGCCAGGGGGGTGAAAAGCATTAAACTTCTCCTCCGTCAGTCACCAAAAGTTTCATTCCAGAAACCATAGAGCTGGCATGTTTCTGTTCCTATATCGGGCAAGGTCTCGCTGTGAAGTCTGCCACTGACCTCGTAACTCTGGCACTTTGTTGCAACTCCCATCTCCCTCTCTCTCCGTCCCTCCCTCCTCCCTCGATTGACCTTCAAACCCAGCATCCCCCTTCCCCTCCCCCATCCCCCAATTGTAGTCCTCAGCAGCTGTTTGGTTTTGACAGAGGGTTGCCCACGAATTAGGGAGTCGGTAAGACAGACCTTGATCTATAAAGATCAGCGGCGCTCTGATATTGGTATTGTGTGCGTGGTTAGCGTCTGCACACACACACACACACACACACACACACACACACACACACACACGCACGCACGCACACACACACATACGAACACACACACACATACACACACGCACACAAACACACACACACACACACACACAGAGGCAGAGCCTGAGAAACGCATTTGTATGGAAAAGAATAGTCAAATAGTATATACAAGTCAGTCACACACACACACACACACACACACACACACACACACACACACACACACACACACACACACACACACACGCTCACACACACACACACATGCTCATAGGCAATACTATACAATGCAATACATCTTGCACACACGTATGCCTTCATAAAGATTACCGGGGCTGATCTATCTTCTCTAGAAGACATATATTATAAGCGGCTACTCATAAAAGCAAAATCAATCAGCCAGGACGAATCACATCCAGCTTTTGGGATTTTCGAGATGCTCCCCCCTCTGGTCGACGGTATAGAAGTGTAAGGACGAAAACCAATCGCTTCGCCAACAGCTTTTTCCCCAAAGCAGTCAATGCCCTGTCTCTCGAACAAATCCAGTGTGATAAATAGAACTGTGCAACCAACAACCATCTACCGAAAGATCTAGTCATCAGCCCCATCCACATGTAATATGCAGCTTTTGTTCAAACGTGTGTGTGTGTGTGTGTGTGTGTGTGTGTGTGTGTGTGTGTGTGTGTGTGTGTGTGTTTGGAGTGCGTGCATGTGTGAGTATGCACAAACTTTTATATTGATATGCACTTGCATGTATCCTAATTTCTACTGTATCTGTGTTTGTGTATGAATTTCGATTTATGTTTGTATCTTGTTATGTACCATCCCCCCCAATATTCCTTGTGAGCCCGGTACACTTGGTAATAAAGACATATTCTATTCTATTCTATAAAAGCATGCACACGGCCCGGTATTTAGCACTGTGTGTTTTTTCTCTGAAGTTGTTTCTTAGAAAAAAAAAATCAGCGTTTTAAAAACAAATTAAAAACAACAACAACAGCAACAACAACAACAACAAAACAACAACAACATCAAAACACAAAACAACCGCTGAATCAAAACCAATCAGCCAACAACAACAACAAAAACAACAAAAAGAAACCAAGGATGAACATGAGTCTGACTAAGACTCCTTTGCCACGACAGGAAACCAGGCTGGATAGACAAGATGCCTTCAGACATGACCTTCCACTGAGTCCCGACCAGCAAGCAGCTCCGTGCCAGAGGCAATTATAATCATCCAAGAAA
>NC_134880.1:47695536-47720536 GCF_041734735.1 Babylonia areolata | reverse complement strand
TCTTGTTGATAATGCTATTACCCTCAATCATATCATCTGTGAACAGCGGATGACATACTAACCTAATTCATTAAAGAATAAATCTGCCGTTTCATTGGCTCCGTGTTGTAAGGTCACTGGTTGACTGGTTAGTTTCTTTTATCAAGTCCATACTGTTTCAGGGTCATGGGGAGTATAGGGGGGTGCTATGTGGAGAGAGAAGAATAGTGGAAATAGTACTGGCATGAAGTATGGTTAGGGTGAAAAGAGGGATGTGATTTCGTCTAGAGAAGCCAACAAAATCTCCAGGTGAAGCCATTCTGGGGCATTAACGCGGTCCCCGAAATAACTCTCGTGGAGTCTTCAAGAGACATGTGATGGAGTCATTCTTGTTCTGACCCAGACTGACTCCCCTTACGCATTTTTGTTGTTGTTGTTTGTTTTGTTATAAAAAAATAAAAAGGTGCGTGCTATTGCCCAGGCGATGGATGGAAGGGGGTACATATGGTTTGGAAGGGAATTATCGGGGATCAGTCGAGAAAGACTCCCTGAAAAGTTGTGGCATCCTGCTTTTAAGTGCCATGACACGCAATTTTCAAAATGCTTATTATGCAAAATCAAGATATTGCAATGGAAGAAGGATATAGAGTTCAACTGGGGCAGGATGTGAAATAAAAAAAAAAGAAAGAAAAAGAAACCCTGTCCTGAAATAGCTCCACGGGTAGCGTGTCAGGGCCGAGTCCAGGGGAGTCACACCTGTGCAGGGGGTCATTTTCAGACGCTACACCGGTGTCAGGATTAGAACCTGCGGACACCAGCATTGTAGCCAGGCGTTACCACTACGTCACAGCTCCGGGGCGCGCGCGGGAAGGGGGAAAGAGGCCGTGAGTGGTACAAAGGTTTGGCACAAGCCAGCTTTAGTAGTGCCAAAGAACAGTTGAACTTAATCGTCAGATTTGGAAGAGGGTAAACTGCCGTGCCAAGCATCGTTTCAAGCAACTGACTGTCTGTTCCGACCTATATCAGCATCAACCTGCAGCATTTTTCAGTTCGTGATCGTTCATTTTCTGCTTTTCTTTTCAGTTCGAAGTCCGAGATATTGACATTTTACAATGCACCTTTCGTGTGTAAATCTGAAGACTTCAAAGACATTTTTCTCTAGTTCGGCATTTCTTTCCTGTTTTATGTTCAGCTTCTTTTCGTGTATATTTGTTTGATCTGATTTATCATTGTCATTTTTTTTCCCCCCTAAATTTCATTTCTGGTCTCTTATCCAAAGGCATCCACAAGTTCACTTACACTGAAGCTTCAGCTGACTGAGAAGAAGAAGAAGAAGAAGAAGAAGAAGAAGAAGGGCACGCATACACTCACAATCACACACATATACATACTCACGTGTGCTGCAGCCAGAGAACATTCGTACACAAGTTCACCTGCACTCATGCTCCAGCTGACCATGAAGAAGAAGAAGAAGAAGAAAAGAAGAAGAAGAAGAAGCGCAAACAGACACTCACACTCACACACATATACACGTATGCTGCAGATAGAAAACATTCATCTTCCCTCTGTAACAGAGCAACCCGGTTCCAACCTATCAATATTGTGCCAGAAAACAAAATCAGACTGGAGGGCTATATTGAAGGTGATTGACTGCCTCCAAGAGAGCAAAGAGACATAAAAGAAAGAGGGAGAAACAGAAACTTTTGTCTAACTTTGTCTTGCATCTTTTAAATCTCGTCTCAGAACTCACCTTTTCCCTCAGCAGTAAGTTCAATTGTGGCAGGTCCACTTCCTTTGCGTTAGCTGTGCTTGACTATGTATGTATACATATGTATGTGTACATAACTACATGCATGTATATGAATGTGTATTGTGTGTGCGTGCGTTTATGTAAGTTTGTGCCTGCCTATGTGTGCGTATGTGTTAGGGTAGCTGTTAGATACACATGTATTGTTAAAATGTATGTATGCAGTGTGTGTGTGTGTGTGTGTGTGTGTGTGTGTGTGTGTGTGTGTGTGTGTGTGTAGTCATATTTTGGTGTGTGTATATAACATAGATGTAATGTGTTATGTTAACAAAGCGTTTTTGTAAAGCACCTAGAGCAGATTTCTGGATAGTGTAATATATAAGTATCCATTATTATCATTATCATTATTATTATTATCATTATTATTATTATTATTATTATTATTATTATTATTAACTTCTGTGTAACCAGGAGTCCTGACGAACCACCACCTCCCCTTCCTAGTGGTGACAGATGATTCAGGACGAGCTGTGTTTTCTCTAGCTGGATGGTCAAGAGTTAATTCATTGGACTACAAGTGTTGTCTTTTCTATTCGATTTTGTTTCATTGTTTTCACCATTATTGTTCCGATTTGTACCCCCGTGTCACTAGAACTGTACAGCCAATGACATTAAATATTTCAGTGTTCAGTGTTCTCTCTCTCTCTCTGTGATATTCCAGACAGCTGTGTGAAAATTAGATTCTTCACTGACGGACGCAATGGCCGAGTGGTGAAAGCGATGGACTTTCAATTTTAGGGTCCCGGGATCAAATCTCGGTAACGGCGCCTGGTGGGTAAAGGGTAGAGATTTTTCCGATCTCCCAGTTCAACATATCTGCAGACCTGCTTGTGCCTGAACCCCCTTTGTGTGTATACCCAAGCAGAAGATTAAATACGCACGTTAAAGATCCTGAAATCCATATCAGCGTTCGGTGGGTTATGGAAACAAGAACATACCCAGCATGCACACCCACAAAAACGGGAGTATGGCTGTCTATAAGGCGGGGTAAAAAAGTTATACACGTAAAAGCCCACTCGTGTACATACGAGTGAACTTGGGGGTTACAGCCCACGAACGAAGAAGAAGAAGAAGAAGAAGAAGAAGAAGAAGAAGAAGAAGATTCTTCACTTTCCTGGAAAAATCATAGACACAGAAAATGAACATTCGCTATCGTGCAGAACCTGTTTAACGTGCTTGCCCGAAGAATCACATTAAAAAAAAAATCTCTCTCTCTCTCTCTCTCTCTCTCTATATATATATATATATATATATATATACCTCCCCATTCTTCCAACATACTGATAAGTTGGCATTCAGTGAACTGATAGATATCCACGAAAAAATTAAAGAAATAACAACCCTATAAAGTATTAATGGGTAATTCATCTAAACGATGGGAAGGATGGTGTGTGTAATGCTGCAACAGCATCGCGATGCTTTCAAACAAAATTGGGTTGACAACTTAGAATTAAAACACATCTTTGACAGGTCATGGATTTGGGTGTCGTTTGGGTCAGTCAGGTAGTATGAAAAAAAACTGCTTTTATACCACAACTCATAGACCGTCTTATCAACTCAGATAAACAAAACTGGCATGCTTATGAAAAGTGTGGAGAAAAGTACAATTTGAAAACAGGTGGCGTCTTGCGTATGTTGAACAAGAATGGACAATGCTGAACACAGTCACAATGATTCGGCAGCGCAGAGTCTTCTCTAAAGTGTGGCCTCCTAGCGCCTAGCATTGATAGTTCCCTGTGGACTGCAGGTGATGAAACTGTGGCGGACGAACCCTGGTGTTGCTGTGTAGTGGAGACTCGGAATGATCGGCGGGGGAGTGATGCCACTGAAACGATGCAGGTGATCGGGTTGGAGAAAATGAAGTTTTGTTTGTATTTTATATCTTTGAAAAAGGTTTCAATCTAAAAGACATATTTCTTCTATTATAAATAAATGTCTTCGAAGCCTTCTCGCTCATTTCAGTAGAAGAATGTTTGAATTCAATGCTTAGTAACGGTTCATCGGAAATGAATGATCTAACAGGTGTGTCAAGATTAATAATGTCGAAGGCGAAACACTAACCCCCCCCCCCCCCCCCCCCAAAAAAAAAAAAAAAAAAACCCAAAAAAACCCACAAAAAAACAAACAAACAAAAAAACAAAACAAAAAAAAAAAAAACACCCCAAAACCACACAGTTCTATTGGACGGAATATAATCGGTTCAAAGCAGTGAAATATGATCCGATTAGTATCCTTTCATCCAGAAATGTGGATATTATATCTGCACTTGCTAGATACCTTGCAGACAGGTATAATGGGATGAAGAAAAGAGAAATCTCTCGCTGAACAGAAACTCACTTTGAGAGGATGTTTTTTGGTGTGCACTGAATTTATTGTCGTGACAGATTTCGATAAATTGATGAATGGCTGGATCAGCACAATGCTCTATACTATTTTTCTTGTTATTGCAATTTTGGAAAATATTTCCATCACTTGTTTATCACACAAAGAAGTACTCACCTGCCTGTGTCAAACACAGATGTTAATGTCATGCAGCTTTTCTATGCTTTTGTTGAAATACCTGATCACGCCAAAGTTTGCTTTTTTTTCAAACTATTCCTGGCATGTAATCCGGGAATGGATTGAGCCCCTCGGCACTGGGCTGTAAAAAGCTAGTGTCAATAAACTGTCAAAGTGTCAAAAAGAGTAAAGTCCAGCTCTCTCTCTCTCTCTCTCTCTCTCTCTCTCTCTCTCTCTCTCTCTCTCTCTTTGTGATATGGTGTGTGTGTGTGTGTGTGTGTGTGTGTGTGTGTGTGTGTGTGTGTGTGTGTGTGTCAGAAAGACAAACAGACTGACAGATTCAGAGAGAGCGAGAGCGAGAGAGAAAGGCAGACTAACAGAGAAAGAGAGAGAGAGAGAGAGATACAGAGACAGAGAGACAGAGAGAGAGAGAGAGAGAGAGAGAGAGAGAGTCCTATTTTAAATATCTACGTCTGAGAGAGAGAGAGACAGACAGACAGACAGACAGACAGAGAGAGAGAGAGAGAGAGAGAGAGAGAGAGAGAGAGAGAGAGAGAGAGAGAGAGGGAATCCTATTTTAAATCTCTACGTCTGAGATGAGATTTATATATGTGTGTGTGTGTGTTTCTCTTTTTTTTTTTCATACATAAAACGGACATGGCAATTGAGCGTTCCCGGACGCCCCAACAACCAGACCGCTGCCTGCTTCAAAGCATCCTCCCTCATAGCCAGAACTTCCGGCAGGGTCGAATCCAGTCTTTCGTGGAAGACACCGGGCACATGATTGTCGGAAGGACTCAACGGACCCAGTGTTTATCGTTGCCATTTAATTCTTTTCACTCCACACCGCAGTGTCTTTGCTTTTTTTTTGCTATGGGTGTCGCTCACACAGAGAGATCCTACACGTGTAGTATTGTGGTGTTCCGTTGGTACATGTTCTGATTCAACACCGCCTATCAGATCTTCTTCTGACGAAAAGTTCTATTTTCGTAGTGGAATCACAAACGGAGTCAGGGTCACCCCAGCTTGGAGTCTACCACCACGTCCCTTTAAGGAGAGCTCTCTGTCAATCTTTCCACGCTAATGAGCAAGACACATGTGCGCGCACATACACACACACACACACACACACACATATATATATATACACACTCAAAATTGTCCACAACTCAGTTACCAAAACAGACCATGAGATATCGATCATTAGATTTGTGTTCCATGAATTATGAAAATTGAAAGGTAATGGATAGACAGAGAGACAGACTGACAGACAGATAGATATATATAGATAAATAGCTAGACATCTAGCTAGCTAGATATTTTCTGAACACCCCATCCGCACCCCCACCCCCTCCCCTGACATGGAAACCTTGTCACCACCATTATCGTTAACGTCATCATCGCTCCTGGCCCTGCTACTCTGCTTGTGTTCATCTTTACACACCTTTCCTTCCCGATTCTCACCACCGCTACCCCCCCCCCCCCCGCCCGCCCCCCGCCCCCCCCCCCGCCCCCGCTCTCTCTCTCTGTCGCTCTCTCTCTCTCTGTCTGTCCCCATCCTATCAGCTGCTTCTTACTTCTTCTTGCCACTCCCCTTCCCCTCCCCTCTCTCTCTCTCTCTCTTTGTCCTCAATCCTGTCAGTTTCTTTTTACATCTTCTTGCCACTCCCCCTCTCTTTGTCTGTCCTTATCAGAGAGAGAGAGAGAGAGAGATAGAGAGAGAGGAAGAGAGAGTGAGGGGGAAGAGACAAAGAGAGAGGAAGAGACCGAGAGAGAGAGAGGGAGAGAGAGGGGGGGAAGAGACAGAGAGAGAGAGAGAGAGAGGAAGAGAGAGGAAGAGACCGAGAGAGAGAGAGGGAGAGAGAGGGGGGGAAGAGACAGAGAGAGAGAGAGAGAGAGAGAGGAAGAGAGAGGAAGAGAGAGAGAGTGGGAAGAGACAAAGAGAGAGGAAGAGACTGGGAGAGAGAGAGAGGAAGAGAGAGAGGGGGGAAGAGAGAGAGAGAGAGAGAGAGAGAGAGAGACAGAGACAGAGAGACAGAGAGAGACACAGACAGAGAGAGACAGAGAGAGACTGGATAGGCAAAACTGGAACAAGGGGGGTATATAGTGGGCAAAACAGGACAAACAGTCAAACTCAAGTTATGCCACAGAGGGTGGCGGCACACTCAAATAGTTGACCAAACAGAGAGAGAGGAAGAGAGAGAGAGAGGGAAGAGACAAAGAGAGAGGAAGAGACCGAGAGAGAGAGAGAGAGAGAGAGAGAGAGAGAGGAAGAGAGAGAGAGAGAGGGGGGGAGAGTCAGAGAGAGAGAGAGAGGGAGGAACACAGAGAGAGAGAGAGAGAGAGACAGAGACAGAGACAGAGAGAGACAGAGAGAGGCTAGATAGGCAAAACTGGTACAAGGAGGTATATAGTTATGCCACAGAGGGTGGCGGCACACTCAAATAGTTGACCAAACAGGGAATCGGCGAAACCGGACCTGCCTGTAGAACTGCAGATCGGGGATGGGGAGAGGGGAATGGGGTGCTGGTTCTGGTAGTGGTAGGAGCAGGTGCTCTGAGGATGCTGGAGCGTTGGAGGGTAGGGGGTGGAGGAGGTGCAGGGTTGGAAACATGGGAGGTAATGCGCATTGGTGGGTGGGTGGGTGAGGGATTCGATTGTAAACCTTGTTTCGCTTGAAGTTGATCTTTTAAAAAGACTGGCAGCGCACCTGCTTCCGATAGATGTTTTCTTGTTCCGTGCTTGTCAAGTGTGTGTGTGTGTGTGTGTGTGTGTGTGTGTGTGTGTGTGTGTGTGTGTGTGTGTGTGTGTGGGTGGATAATAATTATGCATCTATTTGTTTATTTATTTATCTATTTATTTATCTGATTAGCTACCTATGTATTTACTAATTTTTTTGTTCATCTATTTATTTATTTGTTTGTTTGTTTATTTATTTATTTATTTGTTTATTCATTTATTTATCTATTTATTCTACTTGATTTTTGTGGTCGAGCAGGATTAAGGGTGTTGGGTTTGTAGGGAGGGGTGGGTTCGGGTGTGGGAGGGGTGGAGTGTAAAGGGAGGAGTAAACTTGGTCTGTTCTCCTGTGTGTCTGTCCGTCTGTCTCTGTCTTGTCTGTCTGTCTTAAAACCCACCTCTTCCCAAGATAGCCCCCCTCCCCTGCCTCTTCCTTGTCTCCAGTTTCTCTAGTTTTAGAGTGATGCATGCGTGTGAACGACTGGTGTGAAAGCGTTTTGGTTTGTCTCTGCACAAAATTCAGCGCTATATAAATATTGTTGTTGTTATTATTATTATTATTATTGTTGTTATTATCATCATTATTATTATAATCAATAAAATGCTGATGGCTTGTGCATGTGGATGAACGTAACCTATAAAAAGTCAACGCCACAAAGAACACACAATATTACATCAAGAGATTACATGTCAGGCCGATCTCAACAGCCTATGTCGATGCATGTTTAAAAATGAATTATCACTGTTCATTGATGTAACCAATATGATGTTATTTAACCCCGGAAGCAACCCAGCTAATTTACCAAATTTCAAACTACTCCGAGAACCTTTAGAACACAAGCAATGCATCAACGTTTGGGGAGTTATCCTTACAACAGAACTGACTTGGAATATTCATTTTGACTACATACTAACAAAAACAAGGAGCAGTTTAAATCTCTTAAAGATCATTAGTAAACAGCTATGGGGATGGGAAAACTTTAATTCACCTGTCTACAACACTCATCAGATCAAAACTTACATATGGTCAAGAAGTGTACTCTAGTGTCCCGAAATATTAAATCAAAAAGTTACAAAGTTCAGATTGTAAAGCTTACAAACTTGCACTAGGTGTCCCTTGCCACGCATCAAACATGGAAACACACAGAGAAGCTGGAATTCCACCACTTGACCAATATAGAGAACTCGCAGCATCAAAGTCTGTAGAAAGTGCCAGCAAAAGTGATAACTGTACTGGAGAGGAGGTGAAAATTAGATCACATAACAGAATTTCCGAACAGGGCCAGCACTATTTCATCTCGAATGACAATAGCGACATATTCCTCTGACTTAATCAAGAGTTCGGGAATAGATTTTTTTTTTAAATCTGGCAGCTGCGTCTACTTTCGCACCCACACCGTTATGGGAAACACAGAAACCGGCTTTTGATATAAATTATTGTGATATGAAAAAGGATAAAGATATACTACTACTACTACTACTACTACTAAGACTACTGGTATTTATATAGCGCTGAATCTTGTGCACAGACAAATCAAAGAGCTTTCGCACCGGTCATTCACACGCATGCATAACTCTAAAATTGGAGAAACTGAAGACAAGGAAGAGGCAGGGAAAGGAGGCTATTTTGGGAAGAGGTGGGGTTTAAGGCCAGACTTGAAAGAGCTGAGTGTGGAGACTTGACGAAATTGAATGCAAACACTCGTCTGTATGAAAAGTATGGAAATCACCGTCAAGTGTTTACAGACCGATCAAAAATAAAGACACAGGTGTCATTCATACACTTAAAATTGAAAGGTCATTTTATTTTGGGAGTAAGCTATCTATATTAACAGCTGAATTAGTTGCTTTTATGCTTGCGTTAGAATGATAAAGCTTCCAGTAGCTTGATTCACTCAAGATCAGTGTTACATACTTTAGGTTCATTTGACACAAAAACTCGACCAGATCTTCCGTTTGAAATAAATCGTTTATTTCACATTTTATCAGCTAAAGGCACAATCACATCGTTTTGTTGGGTACTCTCTCATATTGGTATAAACGGAAATAAAGTGGCCGACAGAGCAGCAAGAAAATAGGGTGCACACAGAATAGAGAATACCTCTGAAACACATATCCACCAGTTGGTTTCAGAATGCTGCAAATTGCTTGAGTCTTCAATATGGAGCAAGTGGCAAGCTGTTACTAATAATATGATTTCTTACTCAAAGGAAAAGGGGCTTACAATTGAAATTACACAACAACAAAAATGATGGATTACCAACCGTAACACAACTGACTGGTGACCTCTTTGGTGTCTCGCATAAGACTGAATGCTTTCAAGACAAAGTTTAACAAAAAATGTTTATTGTGTATGTGGAAAATAAATCACACGAAATCACATTTTATTTGTGTGTCATAGGATTATTGACAGTTTTTTTTTCCCATAGTGAGTAATTTTTTCAAAACGAAACACAAAAGAAATACTGTCCAACCATTTGTTATTGTTCGAAATTGCTGATTCCCTGCTACATAGTCCTATAGGAGTGTTTTTTTCATGATGCCACCTACAGATGTTTCTTTGTTGTTGTTGTTGTTATTGTTGTTGTTCATGATGTTATTTGCTGCTACACTTATTTTTTACAGATTGTTGATCCCACTATTCTAGCTGATCTTTTCCCTGTGCATAAACCTTAATCCACAATGCCCACGCCCCCCCCCCTACACACACACATACAAGAACACACACACACACACACACACACACACACACACACACACACACACACGAACATTCTTTTGACATTTCATTGTCGCGACTTTAAATAATTTCAACTAATTCCAGCGCTCCACCAACATAAAATGAGGCGTAATTATCTCATTTGCGTGTCAGCTGATCCTTTTTAGCGACCTTAAAAACGTACTGTTCTTTGGATTCCATTTCATTCTCTGTCTACTCTTCATTCTGCTCTGACGTCACCAGTCAATGGCTCATTGGGACAAAATGTTGAAAACTTCCGATCGGCGTGTTTAAGCTTCACTTTGTCAGGTTTGCAATGAAACAGGCCAAAAGCCCATCGATCTCGATGAAAAACGAAGAGAGCCCGTTTATGGCGAGAGTAGGCTGACAGGGACGAATGGAATGATCAGACCATCGAAGTGTTGGGCTAAGTAGACAAAGCAAGAAGAATAGCATCCTGATCTTTGTTAGATTGGCGGGAATCCGTTAGATAAAGAACCTGGCAGACACATCACACACACACACACACACACACACGCACACGCACACACACACACACATACACACAGACGCTTTGACGCTTTGATGTTTTACTGTCATTGACTGTACAGTCCTTGTGACAGGGCCAGGGGGGAACAATACATTATCAGGAGACATAAGATCAAACAAACCAACATAATATACATCAGCATTCTCATCACACACACAAATAATGCATATACCGTGGTGGTATATATAGGGTGGTGTAGAGCTGCTGGACTGCCTTCTCACGTAGTCCTGAAGCCCGGGTTGTCGCCCCGTCTGTCCGCTTCGCGTTGCTCGGGAGTCGCTGTGACGTGGCCCTCTGACGTCAGAACGCGGGGAATCCCCGCCGCTGCACACTGCCTGGCGCTGTGTGGCTCCAACCTGAGAGCGGTGAGTTGTGTCACCACTGACAGGAGAGGGGGACTGGCCACCCCCTATCCCGCCGACTAGCGTCACGCCGTACCGTGTTGTCCTGCCCTGTAGTCTGACCTGCACTGACAGCACCTGGCCGCTGCTCACGGGATGCACGTGGAGGATACTGGAGGGAAGGTGGAGGTGGAGGGTGGAAACCACCATCTGTGTTGCCAGGGGTGACGTCACCAGACTGTGTGTAGAGGGGAAGAGAGAGAGAGAGAGAGAGAGAGAGAGAGAGAGAAAGACAGAGAGACAGAGACAGAGACAGAAAAAAAAACCCAGCAAGAAGCGGAATCATAGGCCACAACACCGTATCTTCAGACTGGACAGAGAGAAATTCTGAAAGAAATTGCTCCATACAAAGTCCTCAAATTCTCAGCCCCCACTGAACGCAGGAAAGAAGCAGTGGCGTGACGCAGGCACGCTCTCGCGCTATACACACCTACAGCCAGGAGTGTAGCAGTATGTGTGAGGATGAAGCATCATTGACATTAACAGCCAGGAGTGTAGCAGTATGTGTGAGGATGAAGCATCATTGACATTAATAGCCAGGAGTGTAGCAGTGTGTGTGAGGATGAAGCATCATTGACATTATCAGCCAGGAGTGTAGCAGTGTGAGGATGAAGCATCATTGACATTAATAGCCAGGAGTGTAGCAGTGTGTGTGAGGATGAAGCATCATTGACATTAATAGCCAGGAGTGTAGCAGTGTGTGTGAGGATGAAGCATCATTGACATTAATAGTCAGGAGTGTAGCAGTATGTGTGAGGATGAAGCATCATTGACATTAACAGCCAGGAGTGTAGCAGTGTGTGTGAGGATGAAGCATCATTGACATTAACAGCCAGGAGTGTAGCAGTGTGTGTGAGGATGAAGCATCATTGACATTAACAGCCAGGAGTGTAGCAGTGTGTGTGTGTGAGGATGAAGCATCATTGACATTATCAGCCAGGAGTGTAGCAGTGTGTGTGAGGATGAAGCATCATTGACATTAACAGCCAGGAGTCTAGCAGTGTGTGTGAGGATGAAGCATCATTGACATTAACAGCCAGGAGTGTAGCAGTATGAGGATGAAGCATCATTGACATTAACAGCCAGGAGTGTAGCAGTGTGTGTGAGGATGAAGCATCATTGACATTAACAGCCAGGAGTGTAGCAGTGTGTGTGAGGATGAAGCATCATTGACATTAACAGTTAGGAGTGTAGCAGTATGTGTGAGGATGAAGCATCATTGACATTAATAGCCAGGAGTGTAGCAGTGTGTGTGTGAGGATGAAGCATCATTGACATTAACAGCCAGGAGTGTAGCAGTGTGTGTGAGGATGAAGCATCATTGACATTAATAGCCAGGAGTGTAGCAGTATGAGGATGAAGCATCATTGACATTAATAGCCAGGAGTGTAGCAGTGTGTGTGAGGATGAAGCATCATTGACATTAACAGCCAGGAGTGTAGCAGTATGAGGATGAAGCATCATTGACATTAACAGCCAGGAGTGTAGCAGTGTGTGTGAGGATTAAGCATCATTGACATTAACAGCCAGGAGTGTAGCAGTGTGTGTGAGGATGAAGCATCATTGACATTAACAGCCAGGAGTGTAGCAGTGTGTGTGAGGATGAAGCATCATTGACATTAACAGCCAGGAGTGTAGCAGTGTGTGTGAGGATGAAGCATCATTGACATTAACAGCCAGGAGTGTAGCAGTGTGTGTGAGGATGATGTATCATTGACATTAATAGCCAGGAGTGTAGCAGTGTGTGTGAGGATGAAGCATCATTGACATTAACAGCCAGGAGTGTAGCAGTGTGAGGATGAAGCATCATTGACATTAACAGCCAGGAGTGTAGCAGTGTGTGTGAGGATGAAGCATCATTGACATTAATAGCCAGGAGTGTAGCAGTGTGTGTGTGAGGATGAAGAATCATTGACATTATCAGCCAGGAGTGTAGCAGTGTGTGTGAGGATGAAGCATCATTGACATTAACAGCCAGGAGTCTAGCAGTGTATGTGAGGATGAAGCATCATTGACATTAATAGCCAGGAGTGTAGCAGTATGAGGATGAAGCATCATTGACATTAACAGCCAGGAGTGTAGCAGTGTGTGTGAGGATGAAGCATCATTGACATTAACAGCCAGGAGTGTAGCAGTGTGTGTGAGGATGAAGCATCATTGACATTAACAGTTAGGAGTGTAGCAGTATGTGTGAGGATGAAGCATCATTGACATTAATAGCCAGGAGTGTAGCAGTGTGTGTGTGAGGATGAAGCATCATTGACATTAACAGCCAGGAGTGTAGCAGTATGTGTGAGGATGAAGCATCATTGACATTAACAACCAGGAGTCTAGCAGTGTGTGTGAGGATGAAGCATCATTGACATTAACAGCCAGGAGTGTAGCAGTGTGTGTGAGGATGATGCATCATTGACATTAACAGCCAGGAGTGTAGCAGTGTGTGTGAGGATGAAGCATCATTGACATTAATAGCCAGGAGTGTAGCAGTATGAGGATGAAGCTTCATTGACATTAACAACCAGGAGTGTAGCAGTGTGTGTGAGGATGAAGCATCATTGACATTAACAGCCAGGAGTGTAGCAGTATGTGTGAGGATGAAGCATCATTGACATTAACAGCCAGGAGTGTAGCAGTGGGAGGATGAAGCATCATTGACATTAACAGCCAGGAGTGTAGCAGTGTGTGTGAGGATGAAGCATCATTGACATTAATAGCCAGGAGTGTAGCAGTGTGTGTGAGGATGATGCATCATTGACATTAACAGCCAGGAGTGTAGCAGTGTGTGTGACATTCTTGAGTCTTCAATATGGAGCAAGTGGCAAGCTGTTACTAATAATATGATTTCTTACTCAAAGGAAAAGGGGCTTACAATTGAAATTACACAACAACAAAAAATGATGGATTACCAACCGTAACACAAACTGACTGGTGACCTCTTTGGTGTCTCGCATAAGACTGAATGCTTTCAAGACAAAGTTTAACAAAAAATGTTTATTGTGTATGTGGAAAACAAATCACACGAATTCACATTTTATTTGTGTGTCCTTGGATTATTGACAGGTTTTTTTTTCCACAGTGAGTAATTTTTCAAAACGAAACACAAAAGAAATACTGTCCAACCATCTGTTATTGTTCGAAATTGCTGATTCCCTGCTACATAGTCCTATAGGAGTGTTTTTTTCATGATGCCACCTACAGATGTTTCTTTGTTGTTGTTGTTGTTATTGTTGTTGTTCATGATGTTATTTGCTGCTACACTTATTTTTTACAGATTGTTGATCCCACTATTCTAGCTGATCTTTTCCCTGTGCATAACCCTTAATCCACAATGCCCACGCCCCCCCTACAACACACATACAAGAACACACACACACACACACACACACACACACACACACACACACACACACACACACACACGAACATTCTTTTGACATTTCATTGTCGCGACTTTAAATAATTTCAACTAATTCCATCGCTCTACCAACATAAAATGAGGCGTAATTATCTCACTTGCGTGTCAGCTGATCCTTTTTAGCGACCTTAAAAACGTACTGTTCTTTGGATTCCATTTCATTCTCTGTCTACTCTTCATTCTGCTCTGACGTCACCAGTCAATGGCTCATTGGGACAAAATGTTGAAAACTTCCGATCGGCGTGTTTAAGCTTCACTTTGTCAGGTTTGCAATGAAACAGGCCAAAAGCCCATCGATCTCGATGAAAAACGAAGAGAGCCCGAGAGTAGGCTGACAGGGACGAATGGAATGATCAGACCATCGAAGTGTTGGGCTAAGTAGACAAAGCAAGAAGAATAGCATCCTGATCTTTGTTAGATTGGCGGGAATCCGTTAGATAAAGAACCTGGCAGACACATCACACACACACACACACACACACACACACGCACACGCACACACACACACACATACACACAGACGCTTTGACGCTTTGATGTTTTACTGTCATTGACTGTACAGTCCTTGTGACAGGGCCAGGGGGGAACAATACATTATCAGGAGACATAAGATCAAACAAACCAACATAATATACATCAGCATTCTCATCACACACACAAATAATGCATATACCGTGGTGGTATATATAGGGTGGTGTAGAGCTGCTGGACTGCCTTCTCACGTAGTCCTGAAGCCCGGGTTGTCGCCCCGTCTGTCCGCTTCGCGTTGCTCGGGAGTCGCTGTGACGTGGCCCTCTGACGTCAGAACGCGGGGAATCCCCGCCGCTGCACACTGCCTGGCGCTGTGTGGCTCCAACCTGAGAGCGGTGAGTTGTGTCACCACTGACAGGAGAGGGGGACTGGCCACCCCCTATCCCGCCGACTAGCGTCACGCCGTACCGTGTTGTCCTGCCCTGTAGTCTGACCTGCACTGACAGCACCTGGCCGCTGCTCACGGGATGCACGTGGAGGATACTGGAGGGAAGGTGGAGGTGGAGGGTGGAAACCACCATCTGTGTTGCCAGGGGTGACGTCACCAGACTGTGTGTAGAGGGGAAGAGAGAGAGAGAGAGAGAGAGAGAGAGAGAGAGAAAGACAGAGAGACAGAGACAGAGACAGAAAAAAAAACCCAGCAAGAAGCGGAATCATAGGCCACAACACCGTATCTTCAGACTGGACAGAGAGAAATTCTGAAAGAAATTGCTCCATACAAAGTCCTCAAATTCTCAGCCCCCACTGAACGCAGGAAAGAAGCAGTGGCGTGACGCAGGCACGCTCTCGCGCTATACACACCTACAGCCAGGAGTGTAGCAGTATGTGTGAGGATGAAGCATCATTGACATTAACAGCCAGGAGTGTAGCAGTATGTGTGAGGATGAAGCATCATTGACATTAATAGCCAGGAGTGTAGCAGTGTGTGTGAGGATGAAGCATCATTGACATTATCAGCCAGGAGTGTAGCAGTGTGAGGATGAAGCATCATTGACATTAATAGCCAGGAGTGTAGCAGTGTGTGTGAGGATGAAGCATCATTGACATTAATAGCCAGGAGTGTAGCAGTGTGTGTGAGGATGAAGCATCATTGACATTAATAGTCAGGAGTGTAGCAGTATGTGTGAGGATGAAGCATCATTGACATTAACAGCCAGGAGTGTAGCAGTGTGTGTGAGGATGAAGCATCATTGACATTAACAGCCAGGAGTGTAGCAGTGTGTGTGAGGATGAAGCATCATTGACATTAACAGCCAGGAGTGTAGCAGTGTGTGTGTGTGAGGATGAAGCATCATTGACATTATCAGCCAGGAGTGTAGCAGTGTGTGTGAGGATGAAGCATCATTGACATTAACAGCCAGGAGTCTAGCAGTGTGTGTGAGGATGAAGCATCATTGACATTAACAGCCAGGAGTGTAGCAGTATGAGGATGAAGCATCATTGACATTAACAGCCAGGAGTGTAGCAGTGTGTGTGAGGATGAAGCATCATTGACATTAACAGCCAGGAGTGTAGCAGTGTGTGTGAGGATGAAGCATCATTGACATTAACAGTTAGGAGTGTAGCAGTATGTGTGAGGATGAAGCATCATTGACATTAATAGCCAGGAGTGTAGCAGTGTGTGTGTGAGGATGAAGCATCATTGACATTAACAGCCAGGAGTGTAGCAGTGTGTGTGAGGATGAAGCATCATTGACATTAATAGCCAGGAGTGTAGCAGTATGAGGATGAAGCATCATTGACATTAATAGCCAGGAGTGTAGCAGTGTGTGTGAGGATGAAGCATCATTGACATTAACAGCCAGGAGTGTAGCAGTATGAGGATGAAGCATCATTGACATTAACAGCCAGGAGTGTAGCAGTGTGTGTGAGGATTAAGCATCATTGACATTAACAGCCAGGAGTGTAGCAGTGTGTGTGAGGATGAAGCATCATTGACATTAACAGCCAGGAGTGTAGCAGTGTGTGTGAGGATGAAGCATCATTGACATTAACAGCCAGGAGTGTAGCAGTGTGTGTGAGGATGAAGCATCATTGACATTAACAGCCAGGAGTGTAGCAGTGTGTGTGAGGATGATGTATCATTGACATTAATAGCCAGGAGTGTAGCAGTGTGTGTGAGGATGAAGCATCATTGACATTAACAGCCAGGAGTGTAGCAGTGTGAGGATGAAGCATCATTGACATTAACAGCCAGGAGTGTAGCAGTGTGTGTGAGGATGAAGCATCATTGACATTAATAGCCAGGAGTGTAGCAGTGTGTGTGTGAGGATGAAGCATCATTGACATTATCAGCCAGGAGTGTAGCAGTGTGTGTGAGGATGAAGCATCATTGACATTAACAGCCAGGAGTCTAGCAGTGTATGTGAGGATGAAGCATCATTGACATTAATAGCCAGGAGTGTAGCAGTATGAGGATGAAGCATCATTGACATTAACAGCCAGGAGTGTAGCAGTGTGTGTGAGGATGAAGCATCATTGACATTAACAGCCAGGAGTGTAGCAGTGTGTGTGAGGATGAAGCATCATTGACATTAACAGTTAGGAGTGTAGCAGTATGTGTGAGGATGAAGCATCATTGACATTAATAGCCAGGAGTGTAGCAGTGTGTGTGTGAGGATGAAGCATCATTGACATTAACAGCCAGGAGTGTAGCAGTATGTGTGAGGATGAAGCATCATTGACATTAACAACCAGGAGTCTAGCAGTGTGTGTGAGGATGAAGCATCATTGACATTAACAGCCAGGAGTCTAGCAGTGTGTGTGAGGATGAAGCATCATTGACATTAACAGCCAGGAGTGTAGCAGTGTGTGTGAGGATGAAGCATCATTGACATTAATAGCCAGGAGTGTAGCAGTATGAGGATGAAGCATCATTGACATTAACAACCAGGAGTGTAGCAGTGTGTGTGAGGATGAAGCATCATTGACATTAACAGCCAGGAGTGTAGCAGTATGTGTGAGGATGAAGCATCATTGACATTAACAGCCAGGAGTGTAGCAGTGGGAGGATGAAGCATCATTGACATTAACAGCCAGGAGTGTAGCAGTGTGTGTGAGGATGAAGCATCATTGACATTAATAGCCAGGAGTGTAGCAGTGTGTGTGAGGATGATGCATCATTGACATTAACAGCCAGGGGTGTAGCAGTGTGTGTGTGAGGATGAAGCATCATTGACATTAACAGCCAGGAGTCTAGCAGTGTGTGTGAGGATGAAGCATCATTGACATTAACAGCCAGGAGTGTAGGCAGTGTGTGTGAGGATGAAGCATCATTGACATTAACAGCCAGGAGTGTAGCAGTAGTGTGTGAGGATGAAGCATCATTGACATTAACTAGCCAGGAGTGCTAGCAGTGTTGAGGATGAAGCATCATTGACATTAACACCAGGAGTGTAGCAGTGTGTGTGAGGATGAAGCATCATTGACATTAACAGCCAGGAGTGTAGCAGTATGTGTGAGGATGAAGCATCATTGACATTAACAGCCAGGAGTGTAGCAGTAGGGAGGATGAAGCATCATTGACATTAACAGCCAGGAGTGTAGCAGTGTGTGTGAGGATGAAGCATCATTGACATTAACAGCCAGGAGTGTAGCAGTGTGTGTGAGGATGAAGCATCATTGACATTAACAGCCAGGGAGTGTAGCAGTGAGTGTGTGAGGATGAAGCATCATTGACATTAACAGCCAGGAGTGTAGCAGTGTGTGTGAGGATGAAGCATCATTGACATTAAAGCCAGGAGTGTAGCAGTGTGAGTGAGGATGAAGCATCATTGACATTAACAGCCAGGAGTGTAGCGAGTGTAGCAGTGTGGTGTGAGGATGAAGCATCATTGACATTAACAGCCAGGAGTGTAGCAGTATGTGTGAGGATGAAGCATCATTGACATTAACAGCCAGGAGTGTAGCAGTGTGTCTGAGGATGAAGCATCATTGACATTAACAGCCAGGAGTCTAGCAGTGTATGTGAGGATGAAGCATCATTGACATTAATAGCCAGGAGCGTAGCAGTATGTCTGAGGATGAAGCATGATTGACATTAATAGCCAGGAGTGTAGCAGTATGTCTGAGGATGAAGCATCATTGACATTAACAGCCAGGAGTGTAGCAGTGTGTCTGAGGGGCTGGGTTGTGTGGGTGGTGCTGGTGGAGGGGCAGGTGGAGAGGATGAGGAGGGGGGTTAAGTTTGATCGACAATCTTCACAGACACTGCACTGTGTGACTGAGACACGATGTCATCAAAGTCTTCCGATCGGATTCAGCACTATCACGTTTAGACAATGTTCAACGGAAACCTTCTTCTCCTCTTCTGCATCTCCCACGTTCTTTCGTATGTTCACGAGATGCCATGTAGGCAGCAGCCATACTCCGTTTTCGGGGATCAGCGGAAATGAGGTCCGGTGTTTTTAGCGTTTGCCGCGTGTCAACTTTACAACAATGTGGGGGAACAGGTTGGAGCGGCGGTAGAGAAACTGTACCTGATACCTTCTTCTTCTTTTTCGCTCGGGGGATGCAACTCCCACGTTCTCTCGTATGTACACGAGTGGGCTTTTACGCGTATGACCGTTTTTACCCCCGCCATGTAGGCAGCCGTAGTACGTTTTCGGGGGGGGATGCACCTGATATGATTGTTGTTCATAACGTGTTTCTTTTTTTTTCTCTTTTTTTATAGCTTGAAATCCTCTCGCTGTTGAGAGATAAAAGACGTGAGGAAAAGTGTGTGTGTGTGTGTGTGTGTATGTGTGTGTGTGTGTGTGTGTGTGTGTGTGTGTGTGTGTGTGTGTGTGTTATATATATATATATATATATATATATATATATATATATATCATTTTCATTGATTTTAAAAAAATCAAACTTAAGTAAAACCAAAGGAATCGAGAGGATAACATGTGTTAAGAGGAAAAATCCACCCAATCTGATAGACAAACTAATACATTTGCAGGCTTAGTATCACACAGAGAAATATAGTGCGACAAAATGTAGAACAGAGAATCCAGTCAACATTGGGTTTTCTTGAGCGGTGACACGGTTGATGTTGTATGTATTTGCTCCGGGAAAGGGGGGTAGCTTTCTTCTTCTTCGTTCGTGGGCTGCAACTGCCACGTTCACTCGTATGTACACGAGTGGGCTTTTATATGTATGACCGTTTTTACACCACCATGTAGGCAGCCATACTCCGTTTTCGGGGTGTGCATACTGGGTATGTTATTGTTTCCATAATCAACCGAACGCTGACATGGATTACAGGATCTTTAACGTGCGTATTTCATGTTCTGTTTGCGTATACGCACGAAGGTACAAGGTACAAGCAGGTCTGCACATAATTATGTTGACATGGGAGATCGAAAAAATCTCCACCCTTTACCCACTGGTGCCGTTACCGAGATTCAATCCCGGGACCCTCAGATTGAAAGTCCAACGCTTTAACCATTCGGCTATTGTGCCCGTCGGGGTAGAGCTTTCAATTTATGAGACTAGGCAGAGTGATGATCTGTGCCCATGTTGTGTACGGGGCCATTTTTAGCTCTTTTTTGCTTTCGTATTAGAATATCGTCTTATTCAAAAGTCCGTTAATTCCCCTTCACGTGAGATTCTTTACAGCCATATTCCTGACGTGAAAAAATGCCTGTCCAATTACTTTTTCTGTTTTTTTCTTCTTTTTTTTTTTTAAGTTCAAGGTTATCATTATTTTTATTTTTCTTCAACTCTCAAACTTTCATTTTCTCTAACTGGATTTTGCATCCCCATCCTTATGCTCTTCAGTTTAGCCCCGTCCATCATTTTCGGTTGGAGCTGACCCATTTCACACACACACACACACATACACACACACACACCATACACACACACAGAAATCTGTGACGTAAACCGTAAGCAGAACGTATATACCCTTGTAGCCAGGAGAGAAAAAGTAAATGGATTGCTCTGCACTGTCGCAACGCTGTAATTAGATTCATATTAATAACGTGGAGAAGGTGCTGTCCCATTATGGGGACCGTTTATTTATTTATTTTTTTAATCCTTTTTTTCCTCAATTACGTGCTATCATTGTCTTTTTCTTCTCTTTTGCTCCCAAACTTCCGTTTGTGTAACTTGATTTGCCCAACTTTTCTGCTCCTCCATTTAGTCCTGTCTCCTTTATTAGATTGAACCTGAGCTATTTCACGCAGAATCTGTAACGTAAACCTGTCACCGTCTTTTTCGTCTTTCTTTCTCAGTTCAGGTGAATGCTTTGTGATCGCTTACAGAACCTTTGTTCTGTGCACAACACGTGCTGGATGATTCCCCTTTGTTCTGTGCACAGCACGTGCTGGATGATTCCCCTTTGTTCTGTGCACAGCCCGTGCTGGATGATTCCCCCTTTGTTCTGTGCACAGCACGTGCTGGATGATTCCCCCTTTGTTCTGTGCACAGCACGTGCTGGGTGATTCCCCCTTTGTTCTGTGCACAGCACGTGCTGGATGATTCCCCCTTTGTTCTGTGCACAGCACGTGCTGGATGATTCCCCCCTTTGTTCTGTGCACAGCACGTGCTGGATGATTCCCCCTTTGTTCTGTGCACAGCACGTGCTGGATGATTCCCCCTTTGTTCTGTGCACAGCACGTGCTGGGTGATTCCCCCCTTTGTTCTGTGCACAGCACGTGCTGGGTGATTCCCCCTTTGTTCTGTGCACAGCACGTGCTGGGTGATTCCCCCTTTGTTCTGTGCACAGCACGTGCTGGGTGATTCCCCCTTTGTTCTGTGCACAGCACGTGCTGGATGATTCCCCTTTGTTCTGTGCACAGCACGTGCTAGACGATTCCCCTTTGTTCTGTGCACAGCACGTGATGGGAGAAGCCGGCAGTACGGAAGACGAGGATCTTGTTGTGTGATCGTTGGTATCAGCTTCACAGTGTTGCTGTACAAGTTGCAGTCAGTGCAGTTTGATCAGTTTCAGTTTTCAGTAGCTCAAGGAGGCGTCACTGCGTTCGGACAAATCCATATACGCTACACCACATCTACCAAGCAGATGCCTGACCAGCAGCGTAACCCAACGCGCTTAGTCAGGCCTTGAGAGAAAAAAAGAAGAAGATAAGCTTACATAAATAAATAAATAATAATCATGATATAAAAAAGGTAGTAGAAATGAAAAAAAAAAAGAATAAATAAGACAACAATGATTATAAATAAGCAAATAAATGTAAAACATGAAGACACACATTCACACATACACCCACACATGCATAACAGATATGCACCAAACAGTTTGATCAATGATCAGCTCGATCAATGTTGCTGTACGAGTGGCAGTCAGTGCAGTTTGATCAATGATCAGCACGATCAATGTTGCTCCACAAGTGGCAGTCAGTGCAGTTTGATCAATGATCAGTACGATCAATGTTGCTGTACAAGTGGCAGTCAGTGCAGTTTGATCAATGATCAACTCGATCAATGTTGCTCCACAAGTGGCAATCAGTGCAGTTTGATCAATGATCAGCACGATCAATGTTGCTGTACAAGTGGCAGTCAGTGCAGTTTGATCAATGATCAGCTCGATCAATGTTGCTGTACAAGTGGCAATCAGTGCAGTTTGATCAATGATCAGCACGATCAATGTTGCTCCGCAGTTCAATACAATACAATGTAATACGATACAATACAATGCCATTCAATACAATACAATGCAATACGATACAATACAATGCAATTCAATACAATGTAATACAATACGCCTATATCAAAACAGAAGAAGAAGAACAACAACAAAAAAGAGGCTCCACATCATTCATTGTACTTCCCTGATCGCTAACACGATCGATGCTGTGTGCGTTGCCCCCACCCCCACCCCCCTACCCCCCGCCACTCCCCCACTCACTCCCCGCACCCCCGGGGGGCTGGGGGTGGGTGGGGGGGGGAGATACATTCTGTTCAGCTGTGTGACTGTCGCTGTGCAGCTGTGTCCAGCAGCCCGGTCGTCTCCCCCCTTTCACCACCTGCTGTTTCCCTTTTCTGTTCTGTATGTCTTTTCGCGGTCACTCACCCACCCCCCTTCTCCCCCCCCGCTCCCCACCACCACCACCACCACCACCACCATCCCCTACCCCCCGACACCCCTCTCCCCCTCATCCTCCCCTCACCCACATCACTTATCATCTTCTTTGGCTCTGTCCTAATTTTCACAGTAGTCTTCTCCTCTTCCTTTTCGGTGGATCCAGATTTCCTGATGGAACAAAAACAAAACAAACAAACAAAAAAAAAAAAATCCAGGGTTGAAAAGATGGGAGGAGTTGCCGCCCCCGCCCCCCCACGCCCCCCCCCCCCCACCCCTTGCCTCAACCCTCCCACCCCCCTTTCCGTTTTTTTTTTGTTTTTTTTTTTACTTCTTTCGTGTGTATAATGTCTCCGTGTACCTCTACCCCCTCCTCCCCCAACACCTCCCCTGCCCTCTCATCCTTCCCACCCCCTTCTTCTTCATGCTCTCCATTTTTGATGTCCCCTTATCCCCCGTTCTTCCTTGTTTTTTTTTTTTTTTTTTTTTTTGGGGGGGGGGGAGGGGTGGGGGGGGGAGGGGATGGGGAGGTTGGGGGCCGGGGGTGTGTGAGCCAGAACTCGTGACTGAAAATGTCAAGATTGGGAGAGGGGGTGGTGGGAAGGTGGGGTGGGGGTGGAGGGTGGGTGATGGTGGTGGTGGTACTGCTGTGTGTGGTTGGGATGTTGGGGGGTGGGGGGGGTGGGGGCGGGGGACGAGGGTGGGGGTGGGGGTGGGGGTGGGAAAGAAACAGCGAAGATTCCTAATATGTATGATTAACTTTTGATTTGATCCGTGCCCACTTTGTGTATAAAAAGAAAGAAAGAAAGAAAAGAAAAGAAACCAGATTGCACGTCTTATTCAAGATGTGCATGGACTATTTTTTTTTATTATAGATTTTCATTCCATATTGTCGTCTCATTCAAAACAAATTATTTCCCTTTTCGTGTGAGTCTTTGAGTGTAATGTTATTCCCGATTGTAATGTTATTCCTCAGTGTCATGTTATTCCAGAGTGTCATGTTATTCCTCAGTGTCATGCTATTCCCAAATGTCATGTTATTCCCAAGTGTCATGTTATTCCTCAGTGTCACGCTATTCCCGAGTGTCATGCTATTCCTAGGTGTCATGTTATTCCCAAGTGTCCTGTTATTCCTCAGTGTCATGCTATTCCTAGGTGTCATGTTATTCCCAAGTGTCCTGCTATTCATCAGTGTCATGCTATTCCTAGGTGTCATGTTATTCCCAAGTGTCCTGCTATTCATCAGTGTCATGCTATTCCTAGGTGTCATGCTATTCCCAAGTGTCCTGTTATTCATCAGTGTCATGCTATTCCTAGGTGTCATGCTATTCCCAAGTGTCCTGTTATTCATCAGTGTCATGCTATTCCTAGGTGTCATGCTATTCCTAAGTGTCCTGTTATTCCTCAGTGTCATGCTATTCCTAGGTGTCATGCTATTCCCAAGTGTCCTGCTATTCATCAGTGTCATGCTATTGCTAGGTGTCATGCTATTCCCAAGTGTCCTGTTATTCATCAGTGTCATGCTATTCCTAGGTGTCATGCTATTCCCAAGTGTCCTGTTATTCCTCAGTGTCATGTTATTCCTCAGTGTCATGCTATTCCCAAATGTCATGTTATTCCCAAGTGTCCTGTTATTCATCAGTGTCATGCTGTTCCCAAGTGTCCTGTTATTCCTCAGTGTCATGCTATTCCTAGGTGTCATGCTATTCCCAAGTGTCCTGTTATTCCTCAGTGTCATGCTATTCCTAGGTGTCATGCTATTCCTAGGTGTCATGCTATTCCCAAGTGTCCTGTTATTCATCAGTGTCATGCTATTGCTAGGTGTCATGCTATTCCCAAGTGTCCTGTTATTCCTCAGTGTCATGTTGTTCCAGGCTTTAAAAGGGTCCCTGTCCAATGATAGGGAATGTTGTTTTCTCAGTTATCTTATTTCATGTATTCGATTTCATTGTTTGTTAAAGAAAATCAACAAGGAATGTTTTGTTCAGCTGGTAGCCACGAGCAAGCTACAAGCCCTGTGAGCTCTTCGGTTTCAAATTCAGTTTGAAGCAGGTGACGGAGCGTGCGTGTTGAACCATATAAAACAATGAAAAAAATATTGATATATTGTTGAGCCACATTAATTTTGGTGTTTAACTCTCTCCATACGAACGGCGAAAGAGACGACGTTAACAGCGTTTCACCCCAATTACCATCATCAAAATATTGCGAGCGGAAGGCTCTTATACTGAAGAGGTGAATGTTGACAAAGAATACCACAATTCTGACGACGGAAGCTAAAGGTTGGGTCATTCAGACACCCACTGGACATCCGAGGGGTCTGTGTAG